>NC_056729.1:1646635016-1646865016 GCF_019279795.1 Protopterus annectens | reverse complement strand
AATAGATAGCTAATGATAAAAGCAGAATGTTAACATAACTGTTGTGGATTTTTGCAGTATTTTTGGAAGGTCTCCTCAATTTTGCATTTGTCTGTACTTACTTTTTCTAAGCAGAAAACTTAGGCTCATACTAACAAGTAATGTTTTTAGCCTGTTCTATTCCTACAGCCTTTCTGTTTACTCTCACCCCATACTTACTACTGTCTTTCCTTCCTGCCCTTACTTTCCTTCCTTGCTGAACTTTCCTTCCTTTATCTTTCTACTTGCTTTGCTTGCTTCCTTTGTACCTTACATTGTCTTCTTAGTGGTGTCTTGCAAATAAATTAGGTTATCAACACATTCTGATTGCTTACAAGAAGGATACTACTTGTACACCTAAATAATTATTTATGCAGTTTACATTTATCTCTGCAACTATAGCAAAATTACTTTCTGTTTAATCACCCCTACAAACACCTTAGCAGTACATGCCCTCTCCAAGCTACTAGCATAGCAAAGGCTGATTGTGGCTCACTGATCACTGCCGCTAACACATCAGCAGGATATGCTCACTCCAAGCTACTAGCATAGTAGAGGCTGGCTGTGGCACACTGATCACTGCCGCTAACACATCAGCAGGATATGCTCACTCCAAGCTACTAGCATAGTAGAGGCTGGCTGTGGCACACTGATCACTGCCACTAACACATCAGCAGGATATGCTCACTCCAAGCTACTAGCAGAGCAGAGGCTGGCTGGGGCTCACTGTTCACTGCTGCTAACACAGCAGCAGGACACGCCCATTCCTAGCTGCCACTGTATCAGAATCTGTCTGCGTTACTAAAGAATAAGGGGCAATTTAATTTAATTTACTATTTGTTGACTGAGTTACTTTCACTAGCCAATGTCTTCTTTCAGGGGAGACCTCAAGTGGTATTAATACTGATTAGAAGGGTGTCATGGAACTTACCCTACTTTTTTCGATAATTGTCTTAGAATCTTCTGTATTCACCTGATCTACCATCAACTCAAGCAGATGGGCCCTCAGTTTAATGTCTCATCCAAAGGATGGCATACTGACTAGGCTTAAAATGGCCCACAAGGACAGATAGCCTAGTATTAGTCTATGAACCTTATGCTGGACTGCTGTGTCATGAGTGATTTAAGAAATACAATAAAGTGAGTATTAAAGGAGATAAGTAAGTCTGAGTATTGACAGAGAAGTAGTGATGGAATAGTAATTTGGTCGTGCTAATTAGAAGTAGGTATAGTAGTTTAAGAAGAACAATAAAGTGAGGTATTAGAAGGATATAAGCAGGTTAAGTGATTTAGTGCTTTGAAGGGAGGTGCAAGAAGGTCACGAAGGGTTTTAGGGCGCTGTGTCCCAGATGGAGAGCAGGGAAAACGCCAGCAGGCAGAGAAGAAGACTTTTAGAAATGGTTAGAAAAGAAGGTATGTTATAGACCTGATTGATACAGGAATTTTATTCCAAGTTCTACATGCACTATTGGAATAGAGTGGAAAAATAATAAAAACAGCCTCAGTTACTGACAGCAGGTAAACTAAAAAATAACAAAATTTATTTAAATGTTAGCGCTTTCACTGTATTCACCGCTTCATCAGGCATTCATTCTCTTGAAAAACGCTGGTGTCCACGGATGTCTAATCACGCTCACTGTCCTCGCACACAATCCACAGCCCCTGGGATAGTGTGACACAAAATACGAAAGTTCTCCAAACAATAATATGGAAAAAGCTTATTCTTATAAAACCATATGTTTGGATAATAAAATCTGCATTTAATATACACAAAGTTAAGCGCTTTCACTCACATCACTGTGAGCTTCATCATCTGATGGTAACTGTAAAATCGCCAGGCTTCACTCTGTTCTGTTTTGAGTTTATCTCAGATGGAGTCTCTTTTCCATAATAGGGCCTGCATCTATTCCGTCTTTCTCTCCAGGCGTCTGTGATGTAGCTATCTATTTCTGCGGCTTTATAACCCCTGCTAAGGAATTCAAGTTTAAGGTTTGATAATGCCCTTTCCAAGTCAGCATCATCATTAAATAGTCTCATTATTCTGAAGACCCGTCCGTTAAGGATATTTTTCTTAACATGTCTAGGGTGTATACTACTGTTATGTAAGATATTATTTCTCCTAACCAGTTTTCTATAAAGGCCTGTATCATATGTAGTTCCCTCTACTAACCTTCACATCTAAAAAATCAATATCACTGTAGGAATACTTATATGTGAATTTAAGGAACCTGGTGGTAGTATGTAGATATGCAATGAAATCATTCAGGTGTTCAACAGTACCATCGCACAACAAAAAGACATCAGCTACAAAGCGTGTATGCCATTTTAGATGTTCAGTAATTGCTTTGTTGGATAAAACATGATCCATTTCCTATTGAAACAAACAAAGGTTGGTGTAGCTGTTAGCACATGGTGTGCCCATAGCCACGTCAACCCTCTGCAGATAAAATTCATTGTTAAATGTAAAAACATTATTATCAAGTATAAATTCAAGTAGAGTGCTGATAAAAGAAACCTTTCTGTCATTCCAGTTCTTACTACTCAAGAATTTCCTGATACTGGATATTCCCCATCCATTGGGAATGACAGCAAATAGAGATTCTATGTCCATGGTTACAAACCAGTAATCAGTACGTAAATTGCATGTTTATATATACAAATTCTGTAGAAATGCCTTGGTGTCCCTCTATATAGTAACACGTTGGTCTAGGAATAGGTGCAGATTACTCTCCACATAAATAGACAGAGGTTCAGTCACCCAGCCCTTACTGGATACTATAGGATGCATGGGTGGTATATTCAGATGTTTATGCACTTTAGGCAATCCGTACAGTTTAGGAATTAAGGGATAGTCTGTGTTAAAATATTCAAATAAAGGTTCATTAATCATATTAGTAATCAGTAAGTCAAATACTAAAAAAGAGACCTTTTCTATAATTCCTTTCACAGTGGAACTAGATACATTCAAGTAGGTGTCAACATAATTTAGTAACATAGGTTCATAGGTAGGTACTAGGCTATCAGCCCTGGGGCCTATACAAGCCCAGCCAAAAAAGTACCCTGGCTTTTGCCACCCAAGAAAATTATTTTCCTGTGCCACTGTCGAGCAGAGTCACAGAGGTATTCCCCGGGGTGAATTTCCTATTTCCCATCCAATCATCAAGATTTTTCTTGAATAGTGCTAATGAGGAGCTTTGTTTGATATAGATAGGTAGTTTATTCCAGAGTATGGGAAGTCTCTGGGACAGGAATCTATCCCTCCGGCATGTTCTGTTTATTGTGGTGACAAGATATAGGTCCCTAGAGCGTGTAGCTCGGAGGGATTGGGATTTCTTTAAGTGGAGCATGTCCAACAGCTCTGGGTTTGACATAGCTTTGTATGTTAGGCAGAGATCACCTCTGAGTAGGCGATATGCGACAGGGTAAAGCTGGAGTTTTTTGAGAAGGTCTGCGTAGGGCATCTGTTTGAGGCCAGTAATCCTCTTTGTGAGGTATTTCTGCAGCCTTTCCAGTTGTTGTAGATGTCTTGTGAGGTACCTACCAAAAGGGGCGTTGTACTCTATAATGGGTCTAATGAGTGATGAGTAGAGGGGAACAATGACCTCTTTTTTTCTGGATGAGAAACCTTTTGTGATGAGGTGTGCCACGTAGAAGGATTTCCTGACTACTGTGGTGATGTGATTATCAAAGGAGAGACTACTGTCCACCTATGTCCCAAGGTCTCTTATCACACCACTTTCGGTGTTAAGTATACTACCACCTATGTTGTAGTTCATGGGTACAGAGTTTTTACCAAAAGGGATGACAGTGCACTTTTTGGCATTGAGCTTGAGACCATGGCTTTGACATAAGGCATCTGTCTCAGTAAGGCCCTTTTGTAGGATATCCACATCGTTAGGAGTTTCAATTATGGCTCCTAGTTTGCAGTCATCTGCGAACTTCATTAGCCAAAGACCTTCTGTGTTAGCCTGTACTTCAGAGAAGTAGATACCAAACAGGAGAGGACCCAGGACTGAACCCTGTGGTACTCCACTTGTCACTGGTCTGAAGTCGGATTTGGAATCTGCTACTTTAACAGTGTGGGTTCTGTCAATGAGCCATTTGGTAACCCATCTTGTGACCTAGGCATTTATACCTAGTTGAGTGAGTTTATCTATAATTTCAGAGTGGGGGATGGTGTCAAAAGTATTGGCAAGATCTAGATAGGCTGTGTGAACCACCTTACCCTTGTCTACGGCTTTGATGACTGCTTCAAAGAAGTCTGTCAGATTTAGGAGACATGATCTGCCTTTTACAAACCCGAACTGGGTGGGGTCCAGAGTTTGGAGATTACCAATGTCTTTGTTTATAAGTTCCATGATGGTACGGTCCATGGCCTTGCAGACTAGGCTCGTCAGGCTAATGGGGCGGTAGTATCCAGGGTCCATGGTGGCTCCCCCCTTGTGGAGTGGGATAACTGTCGCTGTGCACCATTCAGTAGGCACAAAGCCTGAGGTGAGGCTATGATTGAACATGGTACTTAGTTGGTGTGCCAGTTCATTCTGTAGTTCATCTAGAAGGCAGCCTGGGATGTTGTCTGGTCCCATGGATGCTGTATTCTTGGCTTTGGAGAGTGTGGTTTTTACCTGTGTAGCCATGATTACAGGAACTTTGCATTCTTCCGGTATAGAGATGGGCTCTTTAGGGGGGTGAGAGGGGGGTAAAGTTAGCAATAAACCTATCTGCCGGGATGTTGGCAATATCAGTTAGGTCTGTATATTTAGTGCCATTGTGCTGTAACTGAGAGCAGATCTGAGTGTTGCCATTGAGATTCTTGATATAGCTATAGAATGCTTTGTGGTTGTCTTTAGAATCAGTGGCAATTTTGTTTTTGTAACTAGCTTTGGCGGATTTTATCAGGGATCGCAGCTTCTTACTGAGGCTGACCAGGGAGCTCCTCCACTCATGGGATTTTGCTCTCTTTTGCAGCAGTTTCTTCCTTCTGTTGTACAGTTTGTTTATGGCAAGAGACCACCAGATTGGCTTCCTTTTTTTGGAGGATAGCGTCTTGGTTCTGTTTGGGATAGCACGATCCATGCACTCAAGTAAGTGCTTGTAAAGTGCATTTGTGTAGGATTCAGTAGTCGTAACTGTATTGTCCATCTGCATGGGTGTCATGAAGTTCACCACTTCTGCCTTAAGAAGCATGAAGTTGGCTTTGGAGAAATTTTTTACTATAGTTTCCTTAATGGGGGTTGGGGGCAGGATGTGGATATCTAGGGTAATTAGCTTATGACCGGATTGGACCAATGAGGTATTGACTTCAGGTGTGGAACACTGGTCACTCATGTTGGTAATGACTACATCTAGGATATTGTTGCCCCTGGTGGGGGTGTAGATAAGTTGATCCAGGGCATTGGAGTTTATGAATTCCAGAAAGTGTTGAGCGAAGGAGTTGGTACATGAGTAGTTTTCCCAGTTAATTGTGGGGTAGTTGAAATCACCCATTATTAGGGTGTTTGGTTGAACCCTAATATTTTCCAGTACATCAAGAAAAGAGGAGTGGGAATCCCGGGGTATGGTGGGTGATCTGTAGCAAGATATAATTTGGATTGCAGTTTTGCCCAGAGTTAGTTGCACTTGGATAACCTCGGCTGCATTATGCTGAACAACTAGCCTGGAGGTGTGGATATCCTTAATGAATATGGACACACCTCTGCCTTTGGTGTTCCGGTCCAGGTTACATGGCCGAAAAGTGTGGTACGAGTTATAGCCTGGTAGTGCAGGGGTGCTCTCTGGAGCCTTGAACCAGGTCTCAGTCACTGCACAGATATCAATGTTCTCCATTTTAAGGAGTGCCTCGAGTGAGTGTATTTTCAGATTTAGACTTCTAGCATTGAGTAGCATCACCCTCAGTTTTTGCTTGCCTATTCCTGTTACGGTGGTGAATTTGTCATTTGAACCTTGCCTAGAAAAGGCACTATAGAGGAGGCAAGAACCTTAGCCAGTATCCGGAATCCCAGGGGTGACAGGTGCAGACCATCTCTGGCAAAGCATTGTGGTCTGTCGACCATGTCATCCCAGGCAGACAGATACTGGATCCCTGTAGAATGGCACCAGAAGCTTAGCCAATCGTTGAAGTCAATCTGCTGTAGCTAAAGGTCTTTGTCTAAGACCACAACCCCTCCCTCCTTTGTCAGCTGGTCTAATTACAGCACTAGATATATTCTTTAGTTCATATAGTGCAACATATTCAGCCTTTGACATAATATAAAACTTGACTTTACACTGGCCAGCTATTTTTTCTCTAATTTGTTTCTCACACAGTTCAATAAATGTCTCTACCGTAGGATATGAGGGTGGGATGAAAGTACTTGGCTTTTTAAAAACCGCATACATACGTGTCTCTTCCTTAAATAAAGCTTTTAGATTTAAGTTTCACCCAAACAACTTTAAATATTTCAACACCTCCACCATGTCTGTTTTTTATGTGGTATAAAGTTAAGACCTTTAGATAGTACAGAAATTTGAGTATCAGTTAACAGATGAGATGAAATGTTTATTACTAAACCTGCCTCTTCCATCTCCGTTCGTGGCTGTCTGAATTGTTGGTGCTTTGTAGCATTGCATTCTCCATCTGCTCTTGGAGTGTTCTCATACAGGGAGCAGATCTTTTAATTAGAAAAACATTTCTACTTGGCTGCAAAAGTGTCTCTAATTTCTCGGCCTCTGTAGAAGCCAATGCAACAGTCAGCGGTCTCACAATTCTTTCATTAGAGAGATTATTAACACTGGTTCTATTATTCATTTGTATTGACTGTGAGGACTCAGTGGGGTCAGTTTGCACACTTGTAGTGTCACTAACACTAATAACTGATGTATTTGGTGCTTCTGTTAAAACATTAGATGCTGGTACCTCCCTCGACGCTTTTATTGTTGTTCAACCCTTCTGTCCATTTCCAAATCGGCAGGCTGCGAATCAGTAGCATTTCTACTCTTGGGCCAAGAAAAAAATGCCCCTTTTTCAAAATCATGGATGTCTGTCTGCAATTTCTGAATTTTAGTTGCCTGTAACCTCTTCTCATATGATAAAATATTATCACAAAGTACATCAAGTTTATCTCCTATCACATCTACTTAAACTTCAGGCAGACAGACCTCCGGTACTGAATGCAAAAGACTCTCTAAAACCCTTTTTGAAAGAGAGACCTTTGAAGCATTAAAATGAGATGAAGTATTTTATTTTTTTAAGAATGCTGTTTTAATATCATGTGTTTGATATTGTCTTTAATATGTTAATTGGTTTGTGATGTCATTAATTGAAATGGTTTTAAATGTTTTTGTTTCTCAAGAGAATGTATGTCTGATGAAGCGGTGAATATTGTGAAAGCGCTAACATTTTAATAAATTTTGTTATTTTTTCGTTTACCTGCTGTGAGTAACTGAGGCTGTTTTTACTACTTTTCCAGTTATTACTACCTGTTGGTTATGCTGCAAGTGTGAGCTGTTTCTTCTTTTGTTTACTATTGGAATAGAGACTGACCCCAGCAGCCCTTTGTGGTTTGTAATGGTAAATAGTTATTTATTACTTGATCAAAGAGGACAATTTGGAAGATAGTATTGGAGTAGAGGTCTAACTGCTGAGTAGATGGATGGGGCATGGATGATTTTATAGGTTAAGGTGAGCTGAGTATAACATAGGTGATGAGGAAGTTCAAGCCAGTTAAGTGCTAAACAGTGGTGGGTCTGTTAAGGTTTGTTGCAAGTGAATCTGGCAACTTTGTTATGGCACTGTTCTAGTTTAGAACCAAGTGAGGCTTGTAGGTCGGTCATGATAGGGTCTGTATATAGGAAAGAGGATAAGAGGCAAGTGGTAGCTTGCGTTACCTTGGCGGAGTCTGTAAGGAATTTCTTTGAATCTGTAAGGAATTTTTTTAGTTTATGTAGGGTGCCTAACTCTTGATTGATTTTCTAGATGCTGTTATGGATTTGTAAATGGAATTTATGATTGTTACCAATTGGCATGCCAAGCAGTTTTTTTTTATGTGGAGTAACTTCAGTCATGGTATTGTTTAAGGAAGAAATTTTAAAGTTGTTTTTTTCCATATATCTGAGATTTTTGAAAAAAAAGACAGGTAATTAATTTTTTTGTGTGTTTAATAGCAGATGATTGTCCTGTAACCAGCTTTCAAAAGAGTTAAAGGCTTCTTGAATAATTCTATGAAGGTGCACTTTAGGTTGACAGGTATGCACATCAGGGATGAATCATCAACGCATTGTATGAGGGAAGCTTGCTGAGAAGATTTATGTAAATTTTTAGTGACTGTATTAAAGAGTAGAGAGCTGAGAATGGAGCCCTGTGGCACACCAGTAGTGACAGGAAGGAAGGAAGGGAATAAAACTGGACAGCCATTTAGCAGACTGTTATATATCAGTAAAGCAGTTGTTAAACCATAATACTGTGGGTTATGATATACTGAGGGAAGGCAGTTGGTAGAGGAATTTAGAGAGATCAAGGAATACAGAGGAAAGACGTTTGCCTTTGCTCTGGCTTTGTTAATAGTATATGTGAAAGTTACTAAGGCCATGGTAGCACTATGGATGGGTCTTAAAACCAAGCTGTGTGGGGATCAGGAGCTTTTCCTGAAGAAAATGTTGAAGAAGTTGTTTGTGAATGCACTTCTGCAGTCTTTTTAACAAAGGGGATAATATAGCGATAGGTCTGAATTTGGTTATATTAGATGAGATTCCTCCTTTATAAAGAGGAGTGGTGAAGAATTGTTCCCCTATAGAATGAACATATCATTCCTTGATAGATATGTTAATTACATGAGACACAGGATAAGCTATGAAACTGGCAGTCAGCATGAGGTATTCTACTGAAGGAGAACAGGGTTTTGGTTTAAGATGCAGCAAATTGATGTAACAGGTTGGGATGGTTAACAGTGCAACATGATTGGCATTGACATGCATTTCTGAACAGTACAAAATGTGAAACTCTCTTATCTAGCACTACTGACTTATTGTAGTGATCAGTGATTTAACAGAAAATAAAATATTGTATGAGAGATAGAGTGAAAATATGAGGCTAGATCAGGGACATCTTAGATATGGGCCTGATCACATACTTAATTGGAGATTGTCGATTAACTGTCACTTCTTGCTGCCATTCTGCCCTTAGACTAATCATATGCAATGCTTTTCCATATAAACTTCATCACTCCTGTGATCCTCATTCTTTTGCCTGTGCACTGGTCCAGCAATCAAGGAGCCTCTAACCACTAACACCAGTGAGGGGTGTCCACATTGAGAAGGATAACGAATACACACACAGTAAAGTACAATTTCCTTTAAGAGCACATAGAGATCACAGTCAGTCTGGGGCTGGTTTCTCTCCAGATCCCCAATAAAACTCCCCACTGGCAGAGTTACAGGGTCTAGATCTCAGTCTAATGGTCAAGCTAAAACCTCCAGCACCCTCTCTCCAACCAGTACTTCATACCCCTGCCCAAGTAGCTGACACACCTTCATATTTGAGTTACATACAAACACACAGACACTCCTGGGGAAGGCTGGCACAGGTTCTCCAGCTATGCCCCTTCTGCTCAGACTGTACGGTAGTACCACTTGCCACCAACCACTAATATCAGCTACTAATAAGGCCCTTATCAAAGGGTGTCCAATTATTACTGTGCAATATTATTATCCAATTAGTAAGTGTGCCCAGAACTTCTTAAGGCTTATTGGAGTGGCTTGGCCAGTATCAATATACACATGCAGTGTACTCTAGAGCTTAAATTATCTCTACAGAAAACAGCTACAGTTGAAAGGTTTAAAAATATTTAATAATAAATAATAAAAACACAAGACAATACTTCTTACTACACAGTGCTAGTCAAGAGTTCAGACATCACAGGAAAATGCTTAAAATAATACAACAAAATAGTTCTGACATCAGTACAGAAAACAATTAGTCTAATCTTCATATTTCCTAGCTATTTCTAAGAGAGACACTAACGTCTAAGATCCTACTTACATACAGAACAGAGGCAGAGCGCTGGGGAGTTGGATGTTCTCAAGACAAATGCAAAAATGCTCTCTCTATCTCTGAGAAAGTCCTTTAAATTGATAATACATCCTGCTGACTCATTTTAGATTACATCATTCTTAAGAATTTTCTGGTTTTCCAGGCTAACAGAAACTCTACATTTACATTTCTTAGTAAGATTGCACTTGGTCAGGAAACTACAGCAATTAAATACATTATATATGTAAAATCTAGCAATTAACTCTACTCTCAAAACAATAGGAAGAATTCCTTCATCCAGACATCTTGGATCAGAGTTTTGAGATCAAACAATTATGCTTGACTTATCAGCTTTCCTCCAGCAGAGTGCAATGTGGTTACATTTTTGCAGTTCAACATCCAATACAGTCTTTTCACATTCAAGATAACAAGCCTGTGGCTTATATTAATATTTACAAATGACAGAATTATCTACAAAATTCTATTTAGCTAGGCTGGCAACCTTCACATATCTTCACACTCATCTGTGTCACTGACAAGATGATCTCTCTTTTGAAGCTGTAGTCCATTGTAAGCCGGATCCTGTAGCAATTTTCATAAAGTATTTTCTGTCAAAAGAAATGGGAGAATACAACATGGGACAAAGGATGTTGAGGTAAGGGGGCAGAGCAGTTATGCAAGTGGTGACCTGAATTCAGTGAATCTGATTGTTTACCACTATTTACATCATTTCCGAAGCTTCAGCAAACCAATCTGGGCTTCAGTGTTTGTAAAAATGGTACAGTGTTTTAGGCAGTATGAGACTGTAAGTGTATAATGTAAAAATAAATAAAAAATAAACTTGTGCTTCTACATGGGGAAAAGGAAAGTCCACTGCAACTTGATGGTCATATCAGTGTCAAGGAGAATGCCACAAAGAGAAACTTAAGATCACTGTGAACGATCTCAAACCCAGACAGGGAGCACAGCATGATGGTTTTCTTTTAAAAAAAACTGTGTAAACACCAGTTAGCACCAGTAGGAGACAAGGTAAGAAACAATCCTCAGATACATTTTAAGTTATATGTTCACCCCTGCATTTAAACTGTTACTGTCAAGTGGCATACACCTGCAGGAGACATTTGGATATACTACAGTTGTATCTATACAATCTGCACTCAGATGCATGCAGAGACACACTCTAAGATGATATTTAGCAGTGATGAGCTAAATCAAGTAAGTCTCCTGAATTAATGCTACCTCCTTTGGATAAGGCATTAAACTGAGGCCTGAGTTGGTGGTAGCTCAGGTGACTGTAGAAGGTCCCAGCACCTAACAAAAAAAGTAGAGGATATTCTCCGGTGTCCTAGCCAAATTTCCCCTTGTCAGTTTGAATACCACCTTGGGTACTCACTGAAAAGAGACCATTGGTCTAATGGGACTAACCCAGACAACAAAGTGTAAATGCAAATCTTAAGCAGGTAAGAAGCATTGGTTGTGTTGCATGGGAACTTTCCAATAAAACTGAGGAACTGTTAAACCATTGTTCTCAGACTGGTCAAAGGGATCCTCATGGCAGTAAAAAGCTGGTTTTAGGAATTGTTAAAACTCTTGTATTTTTTTTCTGGAAAAAACTGCTAATAGTAGTGAAAAGGAGTTGATGAATAGTAGCTGCCTCTCTCTTGGTGAAGGTAAAGCAAGTTACTTGACCTTGAGCAGGTCACTTAACCAGACAATGCTTTGAGGCAACTGAGTATTTGGTTAGGCCTCTTAATGATATCATGGACTGCATGCCTAGTGACTACCTATGACAGTATGAGCCTAAAGGGATGCAGTTGCTAACCAACATATGCTTAGCCTCCTACAAAGAAGTGTAACCACTGAGCAACGCCTGCTTACCCTGCAGCAGCAGTTTTCCACAGCTGTGATGCAGATCCTGCCTCATTAGGAATTCTAAACTGCAGTGGCCCTCGGAATAAATTGGTAAAGAAAGATACCAGTGGTATTTGAACAGTACTGACCCTAAGCTGAGTGGGTCAGAATTCTGTCATCCCATTTTACTAGGAGATCTATGAAGACATGCATGGACATGGAAAATATTACCAGATACTGAATCAAGAAATTTAGGCAAGTTCTGGAGCTTCTTTTGAAGAAATTTTCATTCCACTTTGTAGCCAAACATTTAATATGGGCAGAATGCTAAGGTAACAAATGATGGACAAAGCATACATCAAAGCTGTGGCTAGAGCCTTGTGAAGTTAGTATAAGTAAATAGGTTCATAGGTTGATAATAGGCTATCAGCCCTAGGGCCTGTACAAGCCTAGCCATAACAATTCCCTAGCTATTTCTTCCCACAAAATTTACTTCCCTGGACCCCTGGAAATCTTGGCTTCAGACAAAACAAAAATGTACTCCTAGCAGTTTGAACAAAAAAGGGGTTTTTGCAAGTTACCCTAAATCTTCTGCTTTGCAAATTGTTTTAGTAGAACAATCGCTTGTTACTGGAATTGCAAACCTCAAGTCACAGTTGCATGCGCCTGGGTAGTACTAATGTAAGCCTTCAGGTAATATGTCTGCTTGCCTGAAAACAAAAAATTATTGCCAGCTGTACTGGCTTGTTTTAAATTTTCTACATAATAGCATATAACCAAGTAGTGTACACTAGTGACAACAATGCAGTAATTAAAACCTCTTAATGCTAAACAGCAACTTTACCTGAAAGCACGGCTGTAGAATATTATAGCGCTGAAATTTTAACTACTAAAGGGGCATAATCTCATTTTTGTCACTGTGCTGATACTAAATTTATGAGATATTATGGTAGAGGGATAAAAATAATTCATAGTGGGTGGCTACATTAGTTAGAGCAAATAAAGGGGTTATGGATGGATGGATGGATCTAGTAAACAGAAAATTGAAGTAATATGTCATGGAGATAAAAGAATATCTTATGACACAGGTAGAAATACCACCTTTTAAGTAATGTGTTAAATGCAGCAGTTCTAATTCCAAACTTAATTCATGATGTAATAATTGAACAAGGCCTTCCAATTTCCAGACGTTGGTGACTCCCTGCTTGGTGAAGAAAGTAAATCTGTTTTGTTTATAAGTTGCTTTAACTGATAGAGCTGATTTCTCTTTTAACTGTTTATAGGTTCATAGTTAAATACTAAGCTATCAGTCTGTCGATTATTACAAGCCAAGTCAGTAACTAGAGGTCAGACTCAAACCTTGTTCCTTGTATTTGTGAGGTAAAGACCTTAACAGTTATGCCATACTGTCCCAGAACATAAAAGGTTCCACTGAGATTTGAACTCATATCATTGGATTCAGAGTCCAGAGTGTTAATTACACCAAGAAATCTGCTTGGTCAAGTGATTTTGCTCTATGTACCAGAAAGACACTTAAATTACCCAGGCTCTACATTTTACATGTTTTTTTTTTCCATGGGTTAATTAGTTTCTTTAGTGAAACATAATACACAGAGAATATCTGTGGCTTTGTCTTTTTTGCTAAGACTCAAGGCTTACAAAAACTACAAGCATTGTTGGTGACTCCCTGCTGGGTGAGGAAAGTAAATCTGTTTATCGACTGTGAATTTATTAAACTTATAGAGCTGCTTTCTGTTTTAACTGCTCCATTTTGTTTTCTGTATTAATAAATCTTTGTTCAGTGTGGCAGATAGACACTTAAATTACCCAGACTGCACATTTCAGATGCTTTTTTTTTTTGGTTAATTTGTTTTTTGAGTGATACTTAAATACATAGATGATATCTGTGGCTTTGTCTTTTCTGATAAGACTCAAGGCCTGCAAAAACTACAACCACTGTTTGTGACTCCCTGCTGGTTATTTTTACCACCTACCCTCCCATGCCTCTATTTACTTTTTAAACTTTGTGATTTTCAAGCTGCCCACCCTTACTGTAAATTTAACTTTATAAGCTCCTCTCTTTCTGCACTGCTGTTTATATCCTGAATTATTTGTTTGCCTTTCCTTGTGCTTATTTTGAAAAAAGGTGCATTTTTGCATATCATTGTATATACAACTGATTTACTTACTATGAATTCATTATCTAGCTAAATGTTGGATAAAGTAGTGTGTTTATACACTCCAGCAAGCTATTTTCTGTGTTTTATATCAAGAGGACAGCTGATTTTTCATCTAGTGGCAGCCTCTCTCTATAGTTTGGGGAAACACACTAGAGATTCTTGCACGTAGTAGTTTTATTGACTGGAGGGCTTATTAATCAGCTTACCTTGCTTTTAGTGCCTTTATAAAGTCTGTACAGTTGAGTGGCTCTTGGCTCATTTCTACAAAGTAAAGAACTTTTATTGAATAATCATACTTTTTATAAGCTGTTTAGAGTACACACTGCTGCTATCTTGAATTACTTATTGCCTCTCCTTAAGTTTAAGTTTGCTTGTGGTAGCATTTTGCTCCTGATACTCTTTTTCTGTGCTTCTACATTAGAAGGACTGGGATTATTCATCTAGTGGCAGTAGGCATTTATCTGATCTATCTGAATTGGGAAGCACACAAAACAGCTCTAAGTGTAGTTGTTTTATTGCCCAGAAGGGTCCATAGTCAGTTTTCTGTATTTCCAATTCTGGTATAAAATTGTCACATTTGCACAGAGCTGCTTGCTGTGTCAGTGCCCAGTACAGACACAAACATTTGGAAACATTGTTTATTTTCATTATATTGTGAAAGTTTACTGTGCTATTTATTGGGTTATTTTTGCACTTCTTTAAAGTTGCACTTTCAAACTGCTGGAAGGGCTGTTGTTTTGCATTGGTATACATTGTATCTAGTGTTTCTTAGTATTAGGCATCTGTTTGTGGTGTGAGGGCTGCTGTTCTGCAATGAGATACATTGTATCAAGTGTTCCTTAGTTAGTATTAGGCATCTGTTTGTGTTCCTAAACACTTAGACTCCAAACAGGTCATTTTACATTCAGAGGGTCAAAATCTGCACTTCTGTGGCAGTTAAGGATTGCTTTCACCTATATGAGCTAGGAATTGCTGGTGGAAAGTTCATTGTGTGCTTACAGGATTGGCCTTGGGGCATAGTTAGTGTAAAACTTGCTTTTCTTCTGATCATATGTAAGCATCACATTTGCATGAAGCTGCTCTTCATGCAGCAGTGACTACTGGTGCCTTTTATACACGCAATCACCAGAAAGTGAAATGTCCCTATAAAAAACACCTCAGAACTTTACCTCAATCCTGTGTTACTCAAAGAGCAACTAGTTTGCTTGGTGAGCAGCATTTACACATTTAGTTAGAACTGTTTAGAGCTATCTTACCTTATTATAGCATCCAGGACTATTGTTACTCATAGAGCACCTGGTTGGGGCACTGAGCAGCATTGCTGGTTAGGTAAGCTGCAGATTACACCAAGTAAGCATCCTTCCCTTGTTCGGTTACAAACACCTTCCACTTCTATCCTTTGCAAGTACACATTAGGTCCTGCAGCCATGGATGGGCACTTTCCTGTTTTCTCTGCATCCAGCTTGTTGGACAGAGGCATCCTGAGGCAATGTAACAGTTTCCTTATGTACACTGACATCCACTTTATTCTTGAACAGACAAATACAGTATGTAAGAGATGTAGTTACAACATTGACACTGGAGAATAGACTCTCACGGGCAGACACAAAAAGCAACAAATAGGTCGTCAGCAACTCACACACATGACTCACTACACCCACAAAGGATCACACACATAGACCCAAAACTGTGGAAGTGCTCACATGTAACTTATCCAAACCTCAAAGGTTCATAGGATGTTACTAGGCTAATGGCCCTAGGGCCTTTACAAGCCTAGCCATGCTATACCCATGTTTCCTAACTGACCTTGGTTAGATGGTTGTTATTCGCAGAGGAAGTCTATGATTAGCATCACCTGCCCTTGTCCATGAGAGACATAGATGCCAGCCCCAGGTGAATTTATGGTCATCCATCCAAATGTCTAGGTTGTGTTTGAATAGTGTTACTGAGGACCTGTGCTTCACATGAATTGGGAGTTTATTCCAGACGAGCGGCAATCTCTGGGAGATATCTCTGTCTCTCCAGTATGTTCTGTTATTGTCACAAGCTAGGTTGAGAATCCTGGCGCAAGTGGCTCTTGTCCTATTTGATTTGTGGATGTGCAGCATTTCCATTAGGGTGGAGTACAAGACTGCTTTGTGGGCCAGGCACAAGTCACCTTTCAGCAGCCTGTAGGATAGAGAGACAGTGACAGGGCTTTCAGTATTTCCATGTCGGTTATGTTTTTGATGCCCTAAACTTTCTTGGTGAGAAACCTCTGTGGTCTCCAGCTGCTGCAGGTATCTGGTGAGGTACATAGAAAAGGGAGAATTGTACTCTATTAGTGGTGTGATGAGGGTCGAGTACAGAGGAGTTATAACATCCTTGGACGAGATGCCCTTACTTACAAGATGTGCAATGTAGAATGCTTTTTTTACCACTGTGGACACATGGTGATCAAGATTTAGATTGCTATCAACCTGTGTTCCTAAATCTCACACCACTGTGTTTGAGCTTAGGGAGTGCTGTCAGTATTGTAATTTGCAGGGGCTTCCTCTTTTCCAAAGGAGATAATAATGCAAAGGCCTTTCAAGCGCAGTCCTCAAAAACTCCTTGTGCACAAACAAGACAATTCCCATCACAACACATAATGCCACGTCTCATTGTGCCTCAACTACCTAGCCCATATGGCAAAACCCTCCACAACCCAATATTCTATTCCTAGGACATTCCATTGTGAGACACATTGATGTCCATCTTACCAGGCGGAATAAGGGGAGTGTTATAGTTAGTTGTTCATTAGGGATCGATGTCGCTCATTTGGTCAGGATAAAACAGATTTACATTCATGCTGATGACTGCAAGCTAGGAGTCATTAACAACTCCCCATGTGATGCAGACATCCTGCAAAAGGGACTCTCTGAGACCAATGACTGGTGTCGGAACCATGGCCCTGAAGCTTATTGCCAAAAAATGCGTGATCATCCCCTTTGGAAAAAACTAATTTCCCATGAATTAACAAGTTGATGGGAGCCCACTGAGCACTGAAGGGCCCATAAGAGATCTGGGCACCCAGGTCGACAGCCACCTCACCTTCGACCGCCACATTGCCACTGTGGTCAGAAAGTCCTTCTATGTGTCTTATAATTAAAGGTTTTGCATCTAGAAAGAAAGAGGTCATCATAGGTTCATAGGTTCATACTAGGCTATCTGCCCTAGGGCATTTATAAGCCTAGCCAGAATGTGTTTGGCTTTTGCCACCCATTTTAAATTTATTTTGCTATGCCCTTTTTCGAGGTTAGTATACTGTGCCTCTCTCTAACAGTGACACAGAAGTGATACCCAGGGTAAACCTACGATCTCCCATCCACTCATCAAGATTCCTCTTGAAGACAGTCAATGAGGGACTCTGCCTAACCTGGACTGGGATTTTATTCCAGAGTGAAGGGAGCCTCTGGGTTATGAATCTGCCCCTCCAGCATGTCCTATTTATTTCAGTGCTGAGGTTCAAGTCTCTCGAGTGCGTAGCTCGATGGGATTTGGATTTTCTGAGGTGCAGCATGTCCATTAATTCGGGTTGGACATGGCTTTATCGTCAGGCACAGATCGCCTCTGAACAGGCGGTATGCCACTGAGTAGAGCTGGAGTTTCTTTAACCGGGCAGCATATGGCATCTGTTTGAGCCCTTTGATCCTCTTGGTGAGGTACTTTTGGGGTCTTTCCAGTTGCTGCAGGTGTCTGGTAAGGTACATCCCAAAAGGGACATTGTACTCAATTATGGGCCTGATGAGGGATGAGTAAAGAGGCACGATGACCTCCCCTGATCTAGATGTGAATCCCTTCATGATTAGGTGGGCTATATAAAATGTTTTTCTAACCATTTTGGCCACGTGGTTGTCAAACGAGAGATTGCTATCAACTTGGGTCCCCAGGTCCCTAATTACTTCTTCTGTACTTAATGGATTACCACCTATGTGGTAATTTGTGGGCACTTTGTTTTTGCCAAAGGGGATGACTATACACTTTTTGGCATTTAGCTTGAGGCCATGGCTCTGGCACCAGTTGTCTGTTTCTATGAGGCCCTTTTGGAGGATGCTTGCGTCAGCTGGAGAGTCAATTAAGGCACCCAGTTTGCAGTCATCTGCGAACTTGGTCAGCCACAGTCCTTCCGTGTTGGCCTGTACCTCTGATAAATATATACCGAACAAGAGAGGTCCCAGGACTGAGCCTTGTGGGACACCACTTGTAACTGGTTTGGAGTCTGACATGGCTCCAGCAATTCTAACCATGTGGGTTCTGTCCTTGAGCCAGTTTGCAATCCATCTAGTGACATAGGGGTTTATATTTAAGCTGGTGAGCTTATCTATAATGCCCAAGTGGGGTATTGTATCGAAGGCTTTTGCGAGGTCCAGGTAGGCTGTGTGGACCACCTTCCCCTTGTCAATGGCCTTGGTGACTGTTTCAAAGAAATCAACCAGGTTTAAGAGGCAGGATCTGCCCTTAACAAAGCCGAACTGGGTAGGATCCAGTGTCTGTAGGTCCCCAATATCTTTATTTATGAGGTCCATGATGATCCTTTCCATAGCTTTGCAGACCAAGCTAGTCAGGCTTATGGGCGATAGTTTCCAGGATCCGTTGAGGCACCACCTTTGTGGAGAGGGACCACTGTTGCTGTATGCCACTCTTTGGGCACATATCCTGTAGTAAGGCTGAGATTGAACAGTAGTTTTATGTTTGGGTTTAGCTCTTCTTGGAGTTCATGTAGGATGCAGCCCGGGACACCATCTGGTCCCATTGATGCTGTGTTTTTGCTTTGGAGGGCGGCTCTTACCTGAGCATCTGAGATGTCAGGGGCAGCACTCTGCTGGGATAGATATTTGCCCTTTTGGTGGGAGAAGTTTGCGCTGAACCTGTCAGCTAGGATGTTGGCAATGTCTGTAGGTTCAGTGTATTTTTTGTTATTTTGGACTAATTCTGAGCATATCTGGGAATTACCACCCAGGTTCCTAACATAACTAAAGAAAGCCTTGTGATTATCCTTAGTGTCCTGTGCAATTTTTCTCTCGAAGCTGGCCTTAGACAATTTTATGAGTGCCCGTAGTTTTTTGCTAATACTGATCAGTGATGCCTTCCCTTTTTGGGATTTTGCTCTATCATTTAGTAGCTTCCTCTTTCTATTGTATAGTTTGTTTATGGCTGGGGTCCACCAGACAGGACGTCTGCCTTTGGAGGATTGGGTCTTGGTTTTATTTGGGATCGCATGATCCATGCATTGCTGAAGGTGTTCATAGAATGCGTTTATAAAGGATTCTGCGGTCTGGGCCGTATTTTCCACAGGCCCGGGGGCTTTGAAGGATTCCTCCTCGGTTTTGAGGAGTGTGAAATTTGCTTTAGAGAAGTTTTTCACTGTGGTTTTCTGGGCAGGGGGTGGGGTCGGGATGTGAATATCCAGTGAGATTAGTTTATGGTCTGATCTTACTAGTGAGGGATACACTTCTGGTCTGGAGCATAGAGTCCCCATGTTGGTGATGATCAGGTCCAGTATGTTTTCCCCTCTTGTGGGAGTGGTGACAAGTTGTTCCATAGCATTTGAGTTTATAAATTCTAGGAACCTTTGGGCTAGAGTGTTGGAGCTAGAGTAATGCTCCCAGTCTATGTTTGGGTAGTTGAAGTCGCCTAATATAATGGTGTTTGGAGAGACCTTCATATTTTCCAGTGTTCTCAGAAAGGCTGAGTGGGGTTCCTGGGTTTGGGAGGGTGGTCTGTATCAGGCTATAAACTGGAAGGCAGTTTTACCCACTGTTAGTTGCACATGGATAGTCTCTGATGCTTCGTGCTTTGCCACCAACCTGGAGGTGTGGGTATCTTTGATGAATATCGATACTCCCCCTCCTTTTGTGGTTCGGTCCAAGTTTTGGGGCCGAAAAGAATGGTATGAGGTATAACCTGGTAGTGCTGGGTTGCTCTCGGGAGCCCTGAACAAGGTTTCTGTTATTGCACAGATATCGATGTTCTCCATGCTAAGGAGAGTTTTGAGTGCGTGCATCTTGAGGTTTAGACTTCTGGCGTTGAGTAGCATTACTCTTAGTTTCTTATCCCTTGTGATACCTATGGAGGTGGGTTTGTCTTTTGAGCCTTGCCTAAGAAAGGCACTATGGGGGTAGCAAGAGCCTTTGCTAATATCCGAAAGCCCAGGGGTGACAGGTGCAAGCCTTCCCTAGTGAAGCACCGTGGCTTGTCGAGCATATAATCCCAAGCTGACAGGCATTGTATCCCCTTTGAATGACACCAGTACTTAAGCCAGTTGTTGAAATTGATCATCTTGTCTTCATATTGTGGCATCATTCTTGGTGAGGGTAAGATGCTACTCAAGGTCAGG
The DNA here is from genome assembly GCF_019279795.1 of Protopterus annectens. Taxonomy (NCBI): domain Eukaryota; kingdom Metazoa; phylum Chordata; order Ceratodontiformes; family Protopteridae; genus Protopterus; species Protopterus annectens. The sequence continues at coordinate 1,646,844,603 of NC_056729.1, read as the reverse complement.
GTCATACCGGCCTGGGCTACATGCTCAGAGAGCTCCTTTATGTCTCTTTTCATGTAGTCCAGGGAGGTACGTCTCAGGTCATTCACACCAGCATGGACAATGACTGAGTCATATTTGTACTTGCCTTGGAGTGACCTGAGTGCTTGTGTTATGTTGCGGATCCTAGCACCCGACAGGCTGCTCACCGTGACCCTCTCCTTGTTCAGCCGTGACCCTCTCCTTGTTCAGCCTGGTGAGCGGGACGACAGTGTGCCTGACGATAGAGTCACCTATTACAAGTGTATCAGGTGTGTTGTTTAGTCTTAAGGGCTGTGACTGTTTGGCACACAGGCTTTGTGAGATATGTGTTGCACGTGTTTTGTTTTGGGGTAGCGGTTGCTTGGGTGTCTGCTTTGGAGGTCTCTGCTGCTTAGGCAGATCTTTATTTAGAGCCTCCGAGTATGTTTTTGTGTGATTATGTGTTTGGTTTGCTGTCGTGGTAGGTCTATGTGAGACTGGAATTGTAGTGAGTGTGGTTTCCTTCTCCTCCTGACTGGTTATGCCAGTACTGAGTTGAGAGAGCTTAGCCTCCAGTTTGGCTATATGGCTGCATCTCTCACATGTGTTGGAATTTGTTGGGAGGAGGAGAGGGTTGTCTGTGTACATGAGGCAGTTGTAACATTGCCTCAAGATTCCCAGATTCACCAGCTGGACCGGAAAGGAGATTGACAACTGACCTTTGGACATGCTAGAATAATATTGGGAATTCCTTAATAATTGAAAACAAGGGCCAGTGGGGAGTGAGGGTGTAGTGCTTTTAATTTTTAGTGCTGACTTATATAATTGCTTTAGCACGCAAGTGCCAGGTAACTTAAGTGCAATGTGTTACAGGTAACTTAAATGCAAAAACGACAAACAGTAACTTTCTTTCAAGTGAAACAAGGAAATAAGTACAGTAAGCAATGCAGATATCACTAGTGATCCACAGAAGTGCTGAGAACCCGTGTATTAGGTGGAATTAGCGTTCCAGGGAAATAACAAACAAACAAACAACAAGCATATAAACAAAGCTAGATTCAGCAGGCCTGGATCTAGTCTATGCTACTGCAAACAAGGTGTACCAATTTCAGTAAGATACAGTTCAAATATTCAGGCACTATTAACCTTTAACCAGAAATTCCCAGCTCAGAAGGGCAGAGTCCAGCCTCTTCTCCCACAAGAGTGCAGACCACGAACCTTCTTAATGTAAAATAACTGGCCTGAAGCCCAAGTGCCTAAACCAGAACTAATACACTTTAAGAATAACAGACACTGTGTTCTCAATCAGCAGTTCCCAACTTAGAAGGATGAAAGCTACCTGTCCTGCCACCATAGTACATGCCACAAACCTTCCTAATGTAAAACAACTGGTCTGAAGCCCAAGTGCTTAATCCAAAAGACTTAGAATAATAGCTACACTTTAATCAAGTTACTACCAAGTAGTAATAAATACAATTGAATACTTTAGAGAATGCCTGGATTAGTGCTCAAGTTACACAAACAAAGCTACATCCAGCAGGCCCGAATCCAGTCTATGCCACAGCAAACAAGGCGCACCAACTTCAGTAAGAAGCAGTTCAGATATGCATGCACTATAAGCCTTTAACCAGAAATTCCCAGCTCAGAAGGGCAGAGTCCAGCCTCTCCTCCCACAAGAGTGCAGACCACGAACCTTCTTAATGTAAAATAACTGGCCTGAAAGCCCAAGTGCTTAAACCAGAATTAATACACTTTTAGAATAACAGACACTGAGCCCTCAATCAGCAGTTCCCAACCTAGAAGGATGTAAGCTACCTGTTCTGCCACTACAGTGCAGACCACAAACCCTCTTAGTGCAAAACTGGTCCGAAGCCCAAGTGTTTAAACCAAAAGGCTTAGAATGAGTTACACCAAGCAGTAATAAATACAGTTGAGTACTTTTAAGATGATGCAAAAGTAAAATAAAGTAGGTAGAAACACAAGTACAGTAAAAGCAGATGAAATTTTTTTTTTTTTTCTGAACATCCCTCTCTACTCATCCCTCATCAGACCAATCATCAAATATAATGCCCCATTTGGCATGTAGCTGACCAGACACCTACAACAGCTGGAGAAGCCACAAAAGTACCTCATAAAAAGGATCCTAGGCCTTAAACACATTTCCTACATGGATAGACTCAAGAAACCTCAGCTGTTCTCAGTCTCTTATCATCTACTTAGAGGTGATCTCTGCTTGACCTACAAAGCCATGTCCAACCCAGCCCTACTTGAAATGCTACACCTAAAGAAATACCAATCCCCTGTGCCACACGGTCCAGAGATGACAGCCTCATTACCACAATTAACAGAATATGCTGAAGGGACAGGTTCATCTCCCAAAGACTGCCCCTACTTTGGAATAAGCTTCCCATTCATGTCAAGCAGAGCACCTTGCTGGTCCTCTTCCAAGAGAAATCTTGACGAGTGGATGGGTAACAGAAAGTTCACTCCAGGGATCATTCCAGTTGCCCTACTGGAAAGGGGCACTGTGAACTAACATCAGGTGGCACAGTGCCTGGGCAATTTTTGGGGGGCTAGGCTTGTAAAGGCTCTAAGTCCATAGCCTAGTACACACCTATGAACCTATGGGTTCTGTTCAAGCAGCTTCATTGCACACAAATGCATCAGAAATGGGGATTTGTAAGATAAACAAATTTATAAACAGACTAACTACTGCACTCATAAATGTTAACACTCTGGCTGTTCTCTCAAAATGCCACTGCTCCCTGAACATGCTCAGTATTTATATGCACATGCTACATCTGGAAATGCTTCTTAAAGGTACATACACACTCTGATTTACATTCAGGATCTGCCAGATCATGCAAGTACTAAGGTCACTCACCCTGAAGTACAATTATGACTCAGTCAAAGTCCATGTGGGTGTGAAAGACCTGAGATGTACCTACATGGACTATATGAAGAGAGACATGATTGAGCTCTTAGAATATTTGTCAAAGGCATGTATGAGCCTAGCATTGAGCATCATTCTACCATCTTCAAGGATAATGTCACAGTACCAGCAGGTACGAGTTTAGCACTGAACAGCATCCTACCATCTCCAAGGATGATGCCACAGTACCAGCAGGTACGAGCCTTGCACTGAACAACATCCTACCATCTCCAAGGGTGATGCCACAGTACCAGCAGGTACGAGCCTTGCACTGAACAACATCCTACCATCTCCAAGGATGATGCCACAATACCAGCAGGTACGAGCCTAGCACTGAGCAGCATCCTACCATCTCCAAGGATGATGTCACAATACAGCAGATATGAGCCTGGCACTGAGCAGCATTTTAACTTCTCCAAGGATGATGCCACAAAACCAGCAGAAAATGATTGACTTTAACTACTGGCTTAACTATTGGTGTAATTTCAAATGTTTCCAATACTTCTCAGTGTGGGAGGACATGGTCGACAGGCTACACACTGCTTTACCAGGGATGGTCTTCACCTGTCACCTCTAGGCTTTCTGATATTTGCCACCCCTATAGTGCCTTTTTCAGGTATTATCAAACAGACAAACCTTCCAACATAAAAGCTTCTCTGGACAAGCTAAAGGTCTTATTGCTCAATGCTAGGAGTTTCAACAAGAAACTGCACTCCCTGGAAGCTCTTCTCATCCTGTAAAATGCTGACATCTGTGCTACTGAAACATGGCTGAAGGCCATGGAAAGCACTCCAGCAGTGCATAGCTATAATGCCTTTTGTACTTCCTGACCACCAACTAAACATGAAAGAGCAAGAGGTGGAGGTGTATGTAACTACATAAAGGGTAAGTACACCTCAAGGCTGGTCAAACAATATGACATGCTTGAGCTACTCCATGTCCAACTAACCATGGGGAAAATCCTCTACCATATTCTTAATAGGTACAGGTCCTCCAGGTTCATTCACCATACAGCCCAATACCATACTCATGAATGATTTTAACTACTTCTTCATTAATTGCGAGGCATGCACAACCACTAACATGCAGGTCAAATGATTTCTTGACTTTGTAAATTCATATGCCATGAAGAAGCTAGTCTGCACTCACATTAGGGGAACAAATATCCTACATCTGGTACTCGTAAATATAGAAGAGTGCCCCTCTGCAAGTGTTATGTCCTCACTAGTAAGATCAGATCACAAAGCAGTTTCCCATGAAATAAAGGTAAAACTACTCCCTCCACCTAACCCCAAAAACTTCTCTAAGGTAAATTACCTCTATTAAGGGACAACATAGCTAGTTTCCAAGCTCCCCTAAATCCAGAAAACACAGACTCCTATGCAGAGGAGTACACAAAAGCCCTGTAGGACCATCTAAATAACTGCATAGAACCAGCAGTACCAGACCAAAATAAACCCAGGTCAATCCGCAAAAACAAATCACCCTTGTGGACCCCTGTTATTAATAAGCTGGAAAGCAAAAGAAAGAAAATGCTGTTGAGAAGTATGAGGGAATGTGCACAGCAGAGAAAAATGTTCCTCATTAGTTCAGACAAGTGAATCAGGGAACTAGTCAAGTATCTGAAAGCAGACCTTTAGGTACAAATAACCACCAAAGCTAAGGATAGCCATAAGCAGTCTTAAGGGCAACACCCAACAATGTGCTGAATTAGTTGTAGATGGTATCACCTATATTCAGCCAAAAGATATAGCAAGTCTGCTGACTGATAAATTCAGCTAAAATTTCACCCCCCATCACCCCCAGTTCTTCCCCAAGAAATACTCACCACCAGCTATCACCAAAGAGCAGGTTGCCACTGTACTCTCTAAAGCTAAAAACATGGCTTCAGTGGGGCCTTATGATATACCAGGCTGCATCTTAAACACCATAAATCAGAACTTATCAGGCCCATTACGATCTCTAGTTAACCACCGCCTCTGGATTGGCTTTGTCCTGATAGAGTGTAGGACAACAGCAGTCATCCCGCTGCATAAAGAGGGACCATCTACTGACACAGGAAATTAAAGACCCATAAGTATGACTAGTCTTATATGTAAGGCCATGGAAAATAATCATGGAGCTGATAAATAATGACATAGGAAACCCCAACACTGGACCCAACCCAATACAGCTTTGTTAAGGGCAGGCCATGCCTATTGAATCTGGTGGATTTCTTTGAGAAAGTCACTAAGGCCATGGATGAGGGTAAAACAGTACATAATGCTTACCTCAACCTGGCCAAGACAACTGACAACACTCTCCCACTCAGGTGTTATAAATAAACTCACAAAACTGGGCATAAATGCATACGTCACCAGATGGATAGCCAACCGGTTCATGGACAGGACACATATGGTTAAAGTGGGTGAATCCAGGTCCAGCAAGAGGCCAGTTATTAGTGGTGTGTCACAAGGCTCAGCGCTGGGACCTCTTCTGTTTGGAATCTACGTCTCTGAAGTCAAAGGTAATGTGGAAGGTCTCTAGATGACAAAGTTTGCCGATGACTGCAAGCTGAGGGCAACACCGAATCCCCCAGTGATGCAGATATCCATCAGGAAGGTCTAGCTCAGACAAATGATTGGTGCCAGAACCATGGCCTAAAACTAAATATGAAAAAATGCATTATCATGCCATTCGAGAAATCAAATACCCCTACAAGTTACATCAGTAACACACCTCTGAGAGTAGACTCAGAGGGGAGGGATCTAGGAACACAGGTAGACAGTAGCCTTAACGCTGACTGCCATGTGTTGACAATGGTGAGGTAGTCCTTCTGTGTGGCACAACTTATAAGTAAGGTATGGCACCCTGAGCCAAGAAAATTATTGTCCTGCTGTACTCAGCCCTCATTTGACAAATAATTGAGTACAATGCACCATTTGGCATTTACTTGACTAGGCATTTACAGCAGCTGGAGTGAACTCAGTGGTTCCTCTCAAAGAAAATACAGGGTGTAAACAACATGTCCTAGTCATATAGACTGAGTCCTATCTTTTACTCTATCTGCTACTGACTATTAAAGGATGACCTATACCTGACCTAAAAGGCACTCACAAATCCAGACCTGATGGTGCTACACATCCACAAGTCAAACAGCACAAGGTTCACCTGATCTGGTGATCTAAACTTAGTCAGTGATACAAACAAAAGATACTGGAGAGACAGATATGTGTCTCAGAGGCTGCCCCTTCTTTGTAATAGGCTTCCTATTCACATTACGTAGAGCCCTTCCCTGACGCACTTAAAATGCAGTTTTGATCAATGGATGGAGAACTGGAAATTCACACCTGGGGTAGCTCCTTTGTTCCTTATGGACATGGAACGTTTGTAAGATACTTAAGGTATAGGCACAAATCCATGCCATCCTCTTGCCCCTAGGGCCCATATATAGTATAAAATCAGGTTATATTGGCTAGGCTTGTGAGGGCTGTTAAGCCATTAGTCTAGTAATCTTTTGTGCACCTATGAACCTATGGAAGTTATGGGGAGGAGAAGTTTCAACCAGATGTGTGTTTTTTTGAAACAGTCAGTGTAGGGCCTCAAACAGACCCCCTACAGTGACCATCTCAAAAAACTCCAGCTTTGCTCCATAGCATTTTGCCTACTCCGAGGTGATTTCTGCCTAACATATAAAGCTATGTCAAACCCAGAGCTGTTGGACACACTACACCTAAAGAAATCCCAATCCCTCCAAGCTACACACTCTAGAGACCTAAAACCTTGTCACCACAATAAACAAGACATGCTGGAGGGATAGATTCCTGTCCCAGAGGCTTCCCATACTCTGGAACAAGCTACCCATCTATGTCAAGCAAAGTTCCTCATTAGCACTCTTCAAGAAAAGCCCTGATCAGTGGATGGGAAATAGGAAATACACCCCGGGGATCACTTCTATGACTCTGCTTGACAGGGACACAGGAAAATGACTTTCTTGGGTGGCATAATCCAGGGAACCTTGTTGGCTAGGCTTACTTAGGCCCTTGGGCCAATAGCCTAGTACCTACCTGTGAACCTTAGAAATAAAAAAAGTTCCAGTAAAGAAAAGATGTAGAGCTAAAATACTCAAAGGTAATTTAGCTCTGGGTGGAAGGATTAGGTCCTGCCAGTGCCTCTACCTGTTAACACAATAAAAGAAGCCAGTGTGGAGAGTGACAGAGAAGGTGACTCTTACCAAAAGTCTCTGGTAGTTAAAACAATGAAAGAGATCAGTCTGGAAATGTACAAGAAGGCTACTTAGAGACGATCTCTGCCTAACATACAAAGCCATGTCAAATCCAGAGCTGTTGAACATGCTACACTTAAAGAAATCCCAATCCCTCCAAGCCACATGCTCCAGGGACCTAAACCTTGTCACCACAATAAACAAAACATTCTGGTGGGATAGGTTCCTGTCCCAGAGACTCCCCATACTCTGGAACAGACTGCCCATTCATGTCATGCAGAGCACCTCATTAACCCTGTTTAAGAAAAATCTTGACGATTGGATGGGAAATAGGAAATTCACCCTGGGGATCACTTCTGTGGCTATGCTCAACAGGGGCACAGGAAAATAATTTTTTGGGTGGTGAAAGCCAGGGAATCTTTATGGCCATTCTTATATAGGCTCTAGGGCCGATAGCCTAGTACCTACCTATGAACCTACCTATAATACAGCAATGGAAATAAGCATAAGAACTGAGGATGAAGTAGATTAATCTTATGCTGAAAAAAATGGGAAAAGGAACCTGATCAGAATCTTAAGCTTCTCCCTGCTATACCAAAACAGACAGCCAATGAGAAGCATGCAGAGCTCTATGGATAAAGAAGGTAAAGCAACCACTGAATAAAAGAACAATAAGATCGCAGTATCCTTGGTCGCAGGACATTATTTTCCTGAATTATCTTTTATACAAGATGAATTAAATGAAGGAAAAAGTGTATATCTCATTTTATAGTAGAAGAAGTCATGATCCATACTTAACATCATAATATTGATTAAAGTAGTACTGATTTGGCTGACCCCCCCCCATCCTCCCCCCCCAGATACGTCATGACGCTTTTGTGAAAGCTCAGTCGGAAGTCAATAAAATAAGCAGAGCTATAGAGATTATAGAGAGAGTAGATGGGCAACTAAAGTAACAGAACAATCCCACTCCATACCTATATTATGAATTGAGAAGCAACCTGGCCCACAGGGCAAGCAAATATAAAATATAGATACTGAGTTGGTTGTTAGGTCAGACCATTTAGAACACTTGTAGTGACGTTAGTACACCGCAGCATTCTGGTTGGTCATTTAGGAATGGATAATACAAAAACTTGGAGTTTAGCTACACTTTACCAGCCTGGGAATATGAATGACACAGAGAATATTTTGGGTGACTTTCACAAAGTTTCAGAGGACAGTGTCCAACCCATATTTAAGAACTCTTTGTTACACGTACCCATCGTAGATGTCCCACTGGAATGAATGGCTATACTCATTGTGGTTCCACTTGCAAGACCAAGTATTTGCAATCATTATCTCATAGTAATTATTGATAATGAAACAAACATTATGAAAAATGAAAGAGTTGAGGCAAAGTCCAAAGAATGAGTACTGCTTTTTCTAAGTTAGGAATTCCGTACAAAATTCATATTTTTTAAGGCACCTGGGGCTGTCCACAGTAATGCATGGAAATGTTATTTTATTTTAACGTGAAATAACTAAGACAACCAGTGTACCGCAATCAAAGATATGAGCAAGATGATTACTTTAAACTTTAAAATCTGTTGTAGAGAAAGCTTTAGAGCTGGATGGAAGAAAATGCGGGTACTTCCATATCTTATTTTTGCTGTAAGGGAAGTACCCCAAGCTTCAAATGGTTTCACATGATTTGAACTGCTGTATGTCAGACATCCATGAGACTTGCTTTTCGTAGCAAACGAAACATGAGAATAGGGAAACACCACTTTTAAAAGTGTAAGACTATTTTTTAAACTTGCATGACAGGTTAAGAACTATTGCACGATTGTTGTTCTTAACCAAAAGATTGAAAAGCAATTGCACCCTAATGCCTGAAGTAAAAGAACATATGGAGAAACTACAGGGGTCATTGGTGAATACTAGGCTAGCTACTCTGAAAATCCATATTAAGCCTAGCCAATGACATGAGGTCAGAATCAAACTCTGCAACGTGTGTCTATCAGGTATAGATCTTAACCAGTATGTCAAACCATACCTACCCCACAAAAATGAAGGCTGAAGAAATTAAACCCTGTATCACAAGAGCTGCAGTTCACATCTATAACCCCTTGTACCATCTGCCAAACTTTAAAAATAGAACAATACTAGGCAATCATTTTGCGAATTATTACATGAATAGCTAATAACCAGACACTGAGCAAAGGTGAGAATCAAACAGTGTATCTTGTGACTGTGAGGTAAACAACTTAATCATTATGTCAACTCTCAACACAAAAATGCATTGAAGTTTCTCTGTCTGGGAATGGAACCAGGGCCATGCCAGTGACAGTGCCAAATTCTAACTACTAGACCACCAGGGTTTCCCCCCAAAAAGTGTCCCATTCCCATACTGAGAGTTGAAACTGGGCCACGTGGTTGAAAACCAGGAATCCTAACTGCTAGACCATATGGGACATATTAAAAAAGCAAATAAAATAACTCACCACTCCTTTACATACTGCTATGATTCAGCTGACATGTTAGAAAGCATATAATAAAAATTCTCATCTTAAAGAGTTTGATTTGGAGATAAAATACTTGTGTTAGTACCCACTGTAGAAAATGTTCCTTTCAAAGAGGTAAGGGCCTTTAGAAACTGCAGAGAAAGTAAACAAAGTGATCTATAAGGCAAGACAGCTTGCAAAAGGGAAACCATAAGCGATATAAATGTAAATTAAGGTACATTTACTACTGGATGTCCTGAAGTCAAAACAGGGGAGGCATTATTAGTGACTCAGAAACATGAAATGAATGTTTGTACTGAAAAAAGTAATTATATATTCTCAACGTTGCCCGACAGAGGTACTTTAACCCACCACAATATAGAAATCGGTTCTGGTAAGAAAGTAAATTTAAAACTATACCAAATACTAGAAACTTCATCAAGTGTTTAAGGAAGAGATACAGGAAATGCTCAAATGGGATAATACTGGTTCTTAAGCACAGGGGTCTATAAGTTTGTGAAATTAAGGAAATTGAATAGCATATCAAAATCTGATTCATATCCCATGCCCTGAATAGATAAATCAATTGAAAAGCTTGTCAAGACTATGTTTCTTCCAACTCTGGAACTAAAAAAGGCTATTGGCAAATTACACTAACGTCAAGAATTAAGGAAAATACATCATTTTCCAAAGCAGTGGACCCTTCCATTATCTAGTCCTCCCACTGTGCCTACCCAGAGGACCTGCAACATTCCAGAGGCTGATCGTCAAAATTCGTAGACCCAAATGTCAGATATACCAAAATCAGGGTGAAGTTTTTTCTTCCTTGCTTGCCTAGGGGAGATTGGTATGCTCTTTGGAGTTTCAGGATGTAAACCTGCATGCCAAAATCACCATGTCAAGAAGTCAAGGCAGTTCATTTACTTCCAGGTAGGAGGCAGTCATTACCATTTCTGAGGTCTTTCCTGGAGACCATCCTCTGCCCCAGGATATTCATGCACTGTGTGGCTGTGGTTAAAACAAATCAGATGCTGCAGGGTCTCAAAATCTTCTCCTACCTGAAATGATAGGTTTCTTCCCTCTCCAGCCCCAGAAAAGTAAACAGCAATTCAGAAGTCCCTATTTCCATATTTCTAAACACTGGGGAAAATTGTAAGTCTTGTGAAGTCTCAGTTGCAGACATCTCAAACCCTCAAGTCGACTGTTCTTTACAAAGTCATTCTTCTACAAGATGATTCCCACTTATTCTGTACGTTGCAATCAAGATTTCACAGGCAACTTTTATATCAGCAGTGAAGAACCTCATTATATTGGGGTTCATGGCAACTGAAGTATTTCTAATTTGCCTTGCAGGGTATCTCTCAGTTTAATTTCATCAAGTATCTTGGGTTTGTAATACCATGGACTCCATTCCTAAGTCGGGGTACAGTAAGAGTTCATGAAATTAGTAACGTTTCAGTCTTTGACGTCAGCCATGCATGCATGCTCTTCTCAGCAGTGTTCCTGGAACTGCATCCTTCTATAATTCTGTATTTGATATGCGATTACATTTATTGGTAGCATACCTAAGTATGACTGTAAATCCTTTTTTATTAGATCTATTGTTCCTACTACTATTGTTAGGACTGTCTGGGTGTCTTTCTTCCACATTGCTCTCATTCCTGCTGCTAATCCTGGCATTTTATGACTGTGTTTCATTGTATATAAGACGCTGCACTCACTTGTTGTAGCAATTTCAATGAACAGTGCTACTTTTATCTTTTTATTTATTTTTTTGCATGGACTACTATATCTGTTTTTCTCAAATCTATTTTTGAACTGTTGGTAATGGTTGATCCCATGTGAAGTACACTGCATAATTCTCTGTAATGCTTTTCAGTTCATGTTTCCAATGCTTGTCAGCTACTTCTGTATTGTATTTGCACAATCCCAAGTGCAAAAGTCTTGCCATATTATTGTGCCTTTCAGTATACATGCCCTCTGCCATGAGTGTACCCATCAAGATGTGCAACTATTTCCAGATCTTTTCACAGAACCTGCATTTGTCTGTTTCTCCTGCTATTTTAATGTATTTTGTAAACCAATATGTATGTAATACACTGCTTGAGCCACCATTTATTACCCTTTCATGTTTTGGTTTTAATATGATTTGGTTTTAATTCACCTCTCCTTAACTATTCCTGCATCAAATTCTGGCCAACATGAGGTTGTTCCAGGAGATCTCTGTACTCACCACTATGTTTATGGCTTTTCCCATTATATTTCCATGTCATCTGATCCTTTTTCCTTGTATCACATGAGGGTCCTTCAGTGGATATTGAAGACTAACTGGAACTAATGCTCGGATCTCATGTTGGCTGCATCAAAAGCTTTGAGGCATGTGACAGACGCTTGAAATGGAGACTTGTTAATGCCATTCTTTCCCTGGGCAGCTCTTCTAATTTCCAAGCCCTGAAGTGACAGACATCAAGGATGCTTCAATTTAGGGGTGGGAGGAACACTATCAAGGGTCGATGGTCCAAGGTGCCTGGTCATAGACCAAGGGCAGCCAGCATATTGTCATCCTGGAAATGTGGGCAGTCCTTCGTACTCTGCGTGCATTCCATCATGCCCTTTCTCAATGAGTGACTGCGATTCACTAAATCAGCAATCAAGGAGGAATTTATTCCTACCCTTTTAATTGAGAAGCATTGATGGCTATGGAAATGGGATATGTATTTGGATCACTTTCTGATAGCTGTTTACATTCTTGGTGAAATCAACTCCCTGGACAGGCCCAGGAGATGCCTGCTGATGACACATAAATGGTCCCTCAGCTGAATGATGTTTACATTTATTTTCTGTCATGGGGGGGGGGGTCTCACTTCATCCTGTTTGCATCCCTCGCTAATGCCAAGTACAATGACTTATTTTCACTAATTACCACTTTTTAACAGAGTCCTTGGGAAGCCTAATCCAGGAATGGTCTCTCTCAATTTTTTTTCTCTCTCTCCCTCTCTCGGCCTTTCTGACATTTCCTCTTTTTTTCCCAAGTTTATACTGAAAGCAAAGTTGTTTAGAGCCAGGATCATTCTGTTACAAGTGTGGTACCTATTAGTCAGCCTCGCTTTCTGGAGAAGCCTATCACACAGAGACCCTTCAGGGCCTTGATAATTCAACCATCTGACAAGTCTTGATGCCTGGGCCGTCATGTCCTCAAACTATCTGCTTATTTTCTCCAGTCTCAGTGATAGCCAGAGACATGCTAGTCCAGAACCTTATTACACCAAGAAGCCTAATGCCAGAAAAAATACACAAGAGCAAATTTGCAAGTTTTTTTTTCATAGTTTGAGCGTTGGGGAAAGGGTTAGAACTATTTTCTTCTCTTGTTCCTGCAGTCCTTGATTAACTTGCAACATTTTTTTATTCTTTAGAGAACTATACTTCCATGACATTTCATCTGGCAGTTATTTTGAGTTTCAGTAAGGGATTTTACAGTTTCTTTTTGGCTTTGCTGAAGGCTTGTAAAGCCTTTCTTAAAGACCTCTGTTTAAGGAACGCGTTCCACCCTGGAACTTTTTTTTTTTTTTTGAGAAGTTTACTCTTCTCTGGCCTGAGCCAGCATCCAGAGCAGATTTGAAACTTTTTTTGAGGAAAACGCTTTTGTTTGTAGCCATTTCTTTGGTTAGCCAGATTTCTGAACTGCAGACCTTATGCAATGGTCATCCATACTTGGTCTTTCACAAAGACATTGTGGTGTTGCTATGTAGTCCTTCATTTGTATCAAAGACTAGCTGTGGAGACAAACCTTAACCCATTCATCTTCCAGTATTTTATCCCAACTGTATTTATTTTATATTTGTTGACCGGGTTTGTCCGACTGGGCTACAAATGCCCATTTTCAGCGGAGGCCCGAGGAGAAAATATCCAAAAGAAAATAGAAATTTTACATATTAAATACATATAGAAATACATTCATCAGTACCACAGATTACTGCATTACAGTGCCACACATTACATGCATCAGTACCACAAATTATTGCATTACAGTGTCATACATTAAACTGTGGAAAGTGAAATACATAGAAATACATTCATCAGAGGGATGCATTCATAATTGCATATTATATACATAATAGTGCAATAGTTACATAGTTGAAATATTTTACTAGTTATGCTTGTACAGTGATGTACCAAGAGGAGAAGATAAAGTAGTGATGTACCAAGAGGAGAAGATAAAGTAGTGATGTAGCAAGAGGAGAAGATAAAGTAGTGATGTAGCAAGAGGAGAAGATAAAGTAGTGATGCACCAAGAGGAGAAGATAAAGTAGTGATGTACCAAGAGGAGAAGATAAAGTAGTGATGTACCAAGAGGAGAAGATAAAGTAGTGATGTAGCAAGAGGAGAAGATAAAGTAGTGATGCACCAAGAGGAGAAGATAAAGCAGTGATGTACCAAGAGGAGAAGATAAAGTAGTGATGTACCAAGAGGAGAAGATAAAGTAGTGATGTACCAAGAGGAGAAGATAAAGTAGTGATGTGGCAAGAGGAGAAGATAAAGTAGTGATGCACCAAGAGGAGAAGATAAAGTAGTGATGTACCAAGAGGAGAAGATAAAGTAGGGATGTACCAAGAGGAGAAGATAAAGTAGTGATGCACCAAGAGGAGAAGATAAAGTAGTGATGCACCAAGAGGAGAAGATAAAGTAGTGATGCACCAAGAGGAGAAGATAAAGTAGTGATGCACCAAGAGGAGAAGATAAAGTAGTGATGCACCAAGAGGAGAAGATAAAGTAGTGATGCAGCAAGAGGAGAAGATAAAGTAGTGATGTACCAAGAGGAGACGATAAAGTAGTGATGTACCAAGAGGAGAAGATAAAGTAGTGATGCACCAAGAGGAGAAGATAAAGTAGTGATGCACCAAGAGGAGAAGATAAAGTAGTGATGCACCAAGAGGAGAAGATAAAGTAGTGATGCACCAAGAGGAGAAGATAAAGTAGTGATGTAGCAAGAGGAGAAGATAAAGTAGTGATGTAGCAAGAGGAGAAGATAAAGTAGTGATGTAGCAAGAGGAGAAGATAAAGTAGTGATGCACCAAGAGGAGAAGATAAAGTAGTGATGCACCAAGAGGAGAAGATAAAGTAGTGATGTAGCAAGAGGAGAAGATAAAGTAGTGATGCACCAAGAGGAGTAGATAAAGTAGTGATGCACCAAGAGGAGAAGATAAAGTAGTGATGCACCAAGAGGAGAAGATAAAGTAGTGATGCACCAAGAGGAGAAGATAAAGTAATGATGCACCAAGAGGAGAAGATAAAGTAGTGATGTACCAAGAGGAGAAGATAAAGTAGTGATGTACCAAGAGGAGAAGATAAAGTAGTGATGTACCAAGAGGAGAAGATAAAGTAGTGATGCACCAAGAGGAGAAGATAAAGTAGTGGTGCACCAAGAGGAGAAGATAAAGTAGTGATGCAGCAAGAGGAGAAGATCAAGTAGTGATGTAGCAAGAGGAGAAGATAAAGTAGTGATGTACCAAGAGGAGAAGATAAAGTAGTGATGTACCAAGAGGAGAAGATAAAGTAGTGATGCAGCAAGAGGAGAAGATAAAGTAGTGATGCACCAAGAGGAGAAGATAAAGTAGTGATGCACCAAGAGGAGAAGATAAAGTAGTGATGCACCAAGAGGAGAAGATAAAGTAGTGATGTAGCAAGAGGAGAAGATAAAGTAGTGATGCACCAAGAGGAGAAGATAAAGTAGTGATGTAGCAAGAGGAGAAGATAAAGTAGTGATGTAGCAAGAGGAGAAGATAAAGTAGTGATGTAGCAAGAGGAGAAGATAAAGTAGTGATGTAGCAAGAGGAGAAGATAAAGTAGTGATGTAGCAAGAGGAGAAGATAAAGTAGCGATGTAGCAAGAGGAGAAGATAAAGTAGCGATGTAGCAAGAGGAGAAGATAAAGTAGCGATGCACCAAGAGGAGAAGATAAAGTAGCGATGCACCAAGAGGAGAAGATAAAGTAGCGATGCACCAAGAGGAGAAGATAAAGTAGCGATGCACCAAGAGGAGAAGATAAAGTAGCGATGCACCAAGAGGAGAAGATAAAGTAGCGATGCACCAAGAGGAGAAGATAAGGTAGCGATGCACCAAGAGGAGAAGATAAAGTAGCGATGCACCAAGAGGAGAAGATAAAGTAGTGATGCACCAAGAGGAGAAGATAAAGTAGTGATGCACCAAGAGGAGAAGATAAAGTAGTGATGCACCAAGTGGAGAAGATAAAGTAGTGATGCACCAAGAGGAGAAGATAAAGTAGTGATGCACCAAGAGGAGAAGATAAAGTAGTGATGCACCAAGAGGAGAAGATAAAGTAGTGATGCAGCAAGAGGAGAAGATAAAGTAGTGATGCAGCAAGAGGAGAAGATAAAGTAGTGATGCAGCAAGAGGAGAAGATAAAGTAGTGATGCACCAAGAGGAGAAGATAAAGTAGTGATGCACCAAGAGGAGAAGATAAAGTAGTGATGCACCAAGAGGAGAAGATAAAGTAGTGATGCAGCAAGAGGAGAAGATAAAGTAGTGATGCAGCAAGAGGAGAAGATAAAGTAGTGATGCAGCAAGAGGAGAAGATAAAGTAGTGATGCAGCAAGAGGAGAAGATAAAGTAGTGATGCACCAAGAGGAGAAGATAAAGTAGTGATGCAGCAAGAGGAGAAGATAAAGTAGTGATGCAGCAAGAGGAGAAGATAAAGTAGTGATGCAGCAAGAGGAGAAGATAAAGTAGTGATGTAGCAAGAGGAGAAGATAAAGTAGTGATGTAGCAAGAGGAGAAGATAAAGTAGTGATGTAGCAAGAGGAGAAGATAAAGTAGTGATGTAGCAAGAGGAGAAGATAAAGTAGTGATGCACCAAGAGGAGAAGATAAAGTAGTGATGCACCAAGAGGAGAAGATAAACTAGTGATGCGCCAAGAGGAGAAGATAAACTAGTGATGCGCCAAGAGGAGAAGATAAACTAGTGATGCGCCAAGAGGAGAAGATAAACTAGTGATGCGCCAAGAGGAGAAGATAAACTAGTGATGCGCCAAGAGGAGAAGATAAACTAGTGATGCACCAAGAGGAGAAGATAAAGTAGTGATGCACCAAGAGGAGAAGATAAACTAGTGATGCACCAAGAGGAGAAGATAAACTAGGGATGCACCAAGAGGAGAAGATAAAGTAGCGATGCACCAAGAGGAGAAGATAAAGTAGCGATGCACCAAGAGGAGAAGATAAAGTAGCGATGCACCAAGAGGAGAAGATAAAGTAGCGATGCACCAAGAGGAGAAGATAAAGTAGCGATGCACCAAGAGGAGAAGATAAAGTAGCGATGCACCAAGAGGAGAAGATAAAGTAGCGATGCAGCAAGAGGAGAAGATAAAGTAGCGATGCAGCAAGAGGAGAAGATAAAGTAGCGATGCAGCAAGAGGAGAAGATAAAGCAGTGATGCACCAAGAGGAGAAGATAAAGTAGTGATGCACCAAGAGGAGAAGATAAAGTAGTGATGCACCAAGAGGAGAAGATAAAGTAGTGATGCACCAAGAGGAGAAGATAAAGTAGTGATGCACCAAGAGGAGAAGATAAAGTAGTGATGCACCAAGAGGAGAAGATAAAGTAGTAAGTTTGTTTATTGAAGGGAAGGAAGAGATAAGAGAAGTAGAAGGTTATAGGGGAGTGTTTATGGGGGATAATTACATTGGCAAGTCCATTTTTCATGAAGGTTTTTTTTATAGTGGTTTTGAATTGATTGGGATGTTCAAGGGATCTTATATCTAGTGGTAGGCTATTCCAGGCCTTGAAGGGTTAAAGCTATAGACTAGGTGACCCATTTTGGTCCTTGGTTTGTAGAATTTTAATAGGCCTTGTTCAGAACTGCGGAGTAATCTAGTGGGTAGGTAATGAGAGATTAGAGATGAGATAGTCGAACAAAAAGAGGGTTTGTAGAGAATGGAATGAATAATCAGAAACTGATTGTACCAAATCAGGTTAGGTAATTCTAGCCAATTTAGTTCTTTTAGTGAGATATAGTGATGGGATTTGTAAGAATTATGGGCAGCAAATCTGGCAATCCTGTTATAAGTTGTTTCTAACTTGTTTAGTAGTCCAGTGTTGAGGCTGGTGAGAATTTGGGAGCTATAAAGTAAAGTGGGTAAGAGGCAGGTATATAAAAGGGTTAGTTTTGCTGTTTTGGTAAGATATTTTTTGTTCTATAGAGGAGACCTAGCTTGAGATGTATTTTTCGGATACAATTATTGACATGTAAATCAAAGGTTAGTCTATCATCAATAGTAACACCTAAGAGTTTTGTACTGGTGTCCACCTGTATTTGATTATTATTTTGTGTTAGTATGGACAAAGAAGACTTTATGTGGTTAAGGTTTTTAGGGAGAAAGAGTAGTAATTTGGTTTTCTTTGTTTTAAGGCTAAGTTGGTTTTCAGATAGCCAGTTTTCTACAGTGTTAAAAGAGGACTATGTGTCTGATTTTAGTTGAGTTGGTGATTCAGCAATAGTGATAAGTGTAGAATCCTCTGCGTATTGTATCAGTGAGGATCCAGGACAGGAAGAGTAGGGAAGGTTGGTAAAGATGTTAAAAAGAAGGGGCCCAAGGATGGAGCCTTGTGGAACACCCATTTTAACAGGAAGAAGAGGGGAGAAAGCTGAGAGCCATTTGACTGATTGGAGTCTATCAGAGAGATAGCTGTTAAACCAAGATATGGTGGATGGAGAGAAGTGTAGGTTTGCTAGTTTAAGGAGACGTTTATGAGAGACTGTATCAAAGGCTTTAGAGAGGTCAGTGAAGAGACAGGAAATAAGTTTGTTACTGTCTCTAGCTAGTGATACAGAGTTTAGGAAAGACAGGAGAGCTGCAGTAGTGCTGTGCATGGGACGAAAGCCATGTTGGGTAGGTGTGAGTAGGTTTTCTTGCAGGAGGTAGTGTAAGACTTGATTGTGTATACATTTTTCCAGAATTTTGGTGAGTGGTGAGAGTATGGCTATGGGTCTAAAATTAGTTATATCTGTGGAGTTTCCTCCTTTGTGTATTGGAAGGGTGTAAAATTGCTTCCAGATGGAAGGGACTGTGGATATCGTAATAGAGCGGTTTATTAGAATAGAAACTGTGAAAGCAAGAACATCAGCAGCAGCCTGAAGGAATGCGGAGGGAATGTTGTCTATGGATGTGGAGCAAGGTTTTAATTTAGATACTAGAGTTTTAATATAGTTAGTGGAGACAGGTTTGAGGGAGAAGGTAGTGGTAGGGTTACTACTGATAGAAGAGTTTGAGCTATTAGGTCTATTATTGTTGGTGGGATGGTTTGTGTCCTGGTTTCGTAATTTGGATATTGAGTGTATAAAGTAGTTGTTAAATATGGAGGCAGTTTCCTCATGTGTTTTGTCAGGATGAGGGTTAGGGGAGGCTTGCGTACCTGGGTGTAGTATTTGATTTACAGAGTGCCAGAACTTTTTAGGGTTGGATTTAAAGGTAGAAGATGGATTATTATAGAAGTTTTTCTTATCTTTATTTATGTGACATTTGGCAAGATTTCTAAGTTCATTATATTTCTGGAGGTCTGGTTGATGTTTAGTTTTAGTCCAAATTTTCCATGCACTGTCTTTCTTTTTTAGTACTGCACTTGTGTTTACGGTCAGCCATTGGGCAATGTTAGACTTTATGTGGACTGTTCTAAGGGGTGCCACAGAATTTAAAATACTAAGGAAAGTGGAGTTAAAAAAGTGGACAGCTTCATCCAAAGGGAGTAGTTTTAAGGGATTCCAGTTCACTTTTGATAGTAAAGATTTGAGAGTTTCAGGATTAAAGTTTATTAGTTGTCGGTGTTTGATAAGCCTTTCAGGTTTAGCTTGATGGGACATGTATCTTAGTATTTTTACTGGACATTGATCATTTAGGGAATTTGATAGCATTTCAGGGTTACGGTATTTGGAAGGGTGAGAGACAAGAATCCAGTCTAGGAGAGATGAGGCTTTGTGGGAGTTATTGAAATACGTGGGATCAGAGATGAGTTGAGTAAAGCCGTGTAAGTTAAGGTGTTGTGAGGAGTTAGGAGAGATCCAGTTAATGTTGACATCCCCAAGAATGATAATTTGGGATGTGTTGGGAGATATGAACAAGCATATTTTTCAGTAGGGGGATATTATCACCTGGTGGAATGTAAATTGCTACAATGGTGATAGTGGAATGGCTAGTATTATTTAGGTTTGCAGATACAATTTCGGCTGGGGAGAAGGCTTGGGATGTAAAAGTAGAGTTAGAAATGGTAAGGTCTTTAGAGTGTAGGACAACAGCACCTCCACCTTTCCTTTTTGGTTGATCTAGACAGTGTATGTTGTAGCTAGAGAGCAAGATCTCTATGTCTTGGTGTTGGGATTTCAAACAGGTTTCAGTCAGAACAAGGATATCAGGAGTATGGTGGGAGATCCAAGCAAGTAGTTGACTTACTTTGTTCAGAATACTCCTAGTGTTTATTGAATAGAAGGAAAGATGTTTGTTTGGGAGATTATTAACTTTGAGGTTAGGAGGGCTAGCAGTGGTGTGTGTTGGACCAGGGTTGTGATAGATGTCTGCAGCTAAGAGAATGTTTTTGTGGAGGTAGATGAGTTTGAACATAATAGCAGTGGGATTGTAGTATTTGTTTTTTTGTTTGGCAGGGGTGAGTTGGGTGTTAGGTAAGTGTATTTTTGGTAAGGGAGTATTTAATTAGAAAATAGATGGAGAAATGGCGATGGTTTGGTGATTATTTATATGACTACAGCAGTTTGGGTTTGTAGGGGAGATATATTGGGGGTGTAAGTGGATGTTAAGTGATGTGGGTATAAGGAGGAGTAGGAGAGGCAGTAATAGGATGGATGTAATAGAAATGCACATATTTTACTCTTGGAGGAGTACATATTGTAGGGTGTTTGCAGTTAAAATGCACGGGAGTACAATATAAGGTATTTACTTCACTGTATGAACATGCTTAGAGAGTTACACTTCTATCTCAGAAAGACTAATAGCTGAAGAAAGGATTCCATTTCTTGTGATGTGAAAAAATGAAGACAAGTATTTCCAGGTGTACTTTGTCTTTTTTTTTTTTTTTTTTAAACAATTTTATTAGAAGTGCTGCTGAAAATACATTCAACATATAAAGAATGAACCATTTTAAATTCTGTGAAAAAATGATCATATACAGAATTAAACATGGTGTACTTTGTCTTGATGGCTGACTGATCGTATAAATGTTATTCTAACAAGTATAACAAAGCATTACCTTTCTCAGAAACACTCCGTAATGCACCAGCACGACACCAGTAAAAATGAACACAATTAGTTTATTCAAATGTTAACTGTTGAGCGCTTTCATCTACAAGAGACTTCCTCATTCTGAGGAAGTCTCTTGTAGATGAAAGCGCTCAACAGTTAACATTTGAATAAACTAATTGTGTTCATTTTTACTGGTGTCGTGCTGGTGCATTACGGAGTGTTTCTGAGACAGGCAGTGGAGTTACTATCTTTTGGTGGACTGGTTTCAGTTTTCGTATTTATTCTAAAGCATTACCTTTGCAACTGAAAGATCATTCTATGATGGCTGTGGCGACCTCACTGGCCTTTTTTGAAAATGACTGTTGATGTGTGTAGGACTGCTACTGATCATGTAAATGTTATTCTAACAATGCTATGCGTGTGGTGACCTCACTGGCCTTATTTGAAGATGACTCTGTTGATGATGTATGTAGGACTGCTACTGATCGTATAAATGTTATTCTAACAATGCTATGATGCGTATGGCGACCTCACTGGCCTTGTTTGAAGGTGACTCTGTTGCTGATGTGTGTAGGACTGCTACTGATCGTATAAATGTTATTCCGACAATGCTATGATGCATGTGGCGCACTCACTGGCCTTGTCTGAAGGTGACTGTGTTGCTGATGTGTGTAGGACTGCTGCTGATCATATAAATGTTATTCTAACAATGCTATGATGGGTGTGGTGACCTCACTGGACTTATTTGAAGGTGACTCTGTTGATGATGTGTGTAGGACTGCTACTGATCGTATAAATGTTATTCTAACAATGCTATGATGCGTATGGCGACCTCATTGGCCTTGTTTGAAGGTGACTCTGTTGCTGATGTGTGTAGGACTGCTACTGATCGTATAAATGTTATTCTAACAATGATATGATGCATATGGCGACCTCACTGGCCTTGTTTGAAGGTGACACTGTTGCTGATGTGTGTAGGAGTGCTACTGATCGTATAAATGTTATTCTAACAATGCTATGATGCGTGTGGCGACCTCACTGGCCTTGTCTGAAGGTGACTCTGTTGATGATGTATGTAGGACTGCTACTGATCGTATAAATGTTATTCTAACAATGCTATGATGTGTGTGGCGACCTCACTGTCCTTGTTTGAAGGTGACTCTGTTGATGAGGTGTAGGACTGCTACTGATCATATAAATGTTATTCTAACAATGCTATGATGCATGGGTGACCTCACTGGCCTTGTTTGAAGGTGACTCTGTTGCTGATGTGTGTAGGACTGCTACTGATCATATAAATGTTATTCTAACAATGCTATGATGCATATGGTGACCTCACTGGCCTTGTTTGAAGGTGTCTCTTTTGCTGATGTGTGTAGGACTGCTACTGATCATATAAATGTTATTCTAACAATGCTATGATGCGTATGGCAACCTCACTGGACTTGTTTGAAGGTGACTCTGTTGCTGATGTTTGTAAGACTGCTACTGATCGTATACATGTTATTCTAACCATGCTATGATGCGTGTGGCGACCTCACTGGCCTTTTTTGAAAGTGATGCTGTTGCTGATGTCTGTAGGACTGCTACTGATCGTATAAATGTTATTATAACAAGTATAACAAAGCATTACCTTTGCAACTGAAAGATCATTCTATAATGCCTGTGGGGACCTCACTGGCCTTGTCTGAAGGTGACTCTGTTGCTGATATGTGTAGGACTGCTACTGATTGTATAAATGTTATTCTAACAATGCTATGATGCATATGGCGACCTCACTGGCCTTGTTTGAAGGTGACTCTGTTGCTGATGTGTGTAGGACTGCTACTGATCGTATAAATGTTATTCTAACAATGCTATGATGCATATGGAGACTTCAATGGCCTTGTTTGAAGATGACTCTGTTGCTGATGTGTGTAGGACTGCTACTGATCATATAAATGTTATTCTAGCAATGCTATGATGCGTGTGGTGACCTCACTGGGCTTATTTGAAGGTGACTTTGTTGATGATGTGTGTAGGACTGTTACTGATCGTATAAATGTTATTCTAACAATGCTATGATGCGTGTGGCGACCTCACTGGCCTTATTTGAAGGTGACTCTGTTGATGATGTGTGTAGGACTGCTACTGATCATATAAATGTTATTCTAACAATACTATGATGTGTGTGGCGACCTCACTGGCCTTGTTTGAAGGTGACTCTGTTGCTGATGTGTGTAGGACTGCTACTGATCATATAAATGTTATTCTAACAATGCTATGATGCGTATGGCCACCTCACTGGCCTTGTTTGAAGGTGACTCTGTTTCTGATGTGTGTCGGACTGCTACTGATCGTATAAATGTTATTCTAACAATACTATGATGCGTATGGCGACCTCACTGGCCTTGTTTGAAGGTGACTCTGTTGCTGATATGTGTAGGACTGCTACTGATCGTATAAATGTTATTCTAACAATGCTATGATGCGTATGGCGACCTCACTGGCCTTGTTTGAAGGTGACTCTGTTGCTGATGTGTGTAGGACTTCTACTGATCATATAAATGTTATTCTAAAAATGCTATGATGTGTGTGGTGACCTCACTGGCCTTATTTGAAGGTGACTCTGTTGCTGATGTGTGTAGGACTGCTACTGATCATATACATGTTATTCTAACAATGCTATGATGTGTGTGGCGACCTCACTGGCCTTGTTTGAAGGTGACTGTGTTGCTGATGTGTGTAGGATTGCTACTGATCGTATAAATGTTATTCTAACAATACTATGATGTGTGTGGCGACCTCACTGTCCTTGTTTGAAGGTGACTCTGTTGATGATGTGTGTAGGACTGCTACTGATCGTATAAATGTTATTCTAACAATGCTATGATGCATATGGTGACCTCATTGGCCTTGTTTGAAGGTGACTCTGTTGCTGATATGTGTAGGACTGCTACTGATCATATAAATGTTATTCTAACAATGCTATGATGTGTATGGCGACCTCACTGGCCTTGTTTGAAGGTGACTGTGTTGCTGATGTGCGTAGGATTGCTACTGATCATATAATTGTTATTCTAACAATGCTATGATGCATGTGGTGACCTCACTGGCCTTATTTGAAGGTGACTCTGTTGCTGATGTGTGTAGGACTGCTACTGATCGTATAAATGTTATTCTAACAATGCTATGATTTGTGTGGCGACTTCACTGGCCTTGTTTTAAGGTGACTCTGTTGATGAGGTGTAGGACTGCTAGCTTGGCTCTTGTCATTATTTTTACAAGGCTTTACAAGCTTGATGCGGCATTTAGGTTTTTGTTCTCTTGGAGCCACCATTATTCTGGGTGTCCTTTGATGAGACCACTGTGGTATATTTACTGAGGAAATGTTTTCCTAATATTTGACAAGGATGAAGCAGACCATGTGGATGCAAATGTTCTGTACTTAACCATAAAATTTGATCTGCATAATCATGCTTTATCCTCTGTAACACACCCATTCAGTTTCCCCTGCCCCCGCTCACCTGTGCTATGGCAGCATCCCTTGGGGTGGCACAGGAGAGTTTTACCACTTAGCAGTGCATGTGTGTGGTATACTATGGAGTATGGCATGATCCATTTTGAGTGGCATAGTATTACATTATGGAGTATGGCATGATCCCTTTTGAGTGGCATACTATGATACTATAGAGTATGGCATGATCCGATGTGGAGGACTCTGGTGGCATGTAGTAGACTGTGGATAAGGATGAGAAGTCACAGCCTTAGAATGCTTTACTAGTGCTGAACAGAGTTCTATGTTGTTCACTGTTGTATGTGACCTTATGAGTGTTTCTCTTGCTCAACTATGTGTTAGCCACCATCAAACAATTTGCCAGACAGAAGCCTAGAAATGGCCTCTTTTTATTTATTCGTATTACACCATCCATGTGGGCCCAAGCAGTCCTTGTGTCCTGTTCTGTCTGTTTGCCCTGATATGTGCATTCAGGTCCCCCATTACCAACATCAACTTATGTTGGCCTGGTTTATCTAATATGTCATTGAACTGCTGTCTGAAGGCACGCTTTTCCTTACAATCACAATCCTGTTGTGGGGCATAGGGTGAGTTTATGAATACTGCCCTATAGTTAGGCTGGAGTCTAATTGCCATGATTTGGTCACTGATTCCAAGGATATCCCTCACCATATTCTAAAGCCTCTACCTCACCACAATTCCAACTTCATTTCTAGTCTGTCCTATGCTTGAGTAGTTATCTGGGGATCCCAACCCAAGTGGCTTTGCTGCACTGCCCTTCCATCTTGTCTCTTGGATATATAGGATATCTGGTCTTATCTGTACCATCATGTCATCCACTTCCAAACTGTCCTTTCAGTGAACTTACACTGAGTGTAACAATCCTTAGTTCATGTGTGGCAGGTAGATTAATTGGTTTATGTCTGGCTTTCAATCAAAAGATCTATCCCGGATAACCCAAGCTGGTCACTTACAAAAACAGCATATTGAAGGGGTTTCTTTATTATATTGTATTGCATTATAATAAACTATGCTAAAACATTGTCAGTGCCACAAAAGGTCACTCAACAAGAGTGGCCATCACTTATTTTGCTGTTTGTTTCAAACATATTAATGGTCAGCACTTATGTGGAACTTTTGAGAGGCATGTCTGCATATTTATGAAACAGTGCAATGGAATAGAGTTGCAGTCCAGAAACTATTTCTTAAATAATATCATTGTATAATAGCAATAAGTCACAGCTGGATGTGCTTATGACCGGATTTACCCATAGCTGGCTTTATTTAATCACTTGGGGTTCATCCTTATGATTGAACCATGCCAGCCATGGGTAAATTCTATGATACCCTCACCCAGTCATGGATTATTGCTAAATTAAAACACTTGCCTTCAGTGAAGGTTAAGGAAATCCAGTAATATAACTGTACTGAATAGGTGGGCAAGATTTAAAGGAAAACAGTTGCCTAACATCAGTAATACAGGCAGGTAGGAATAACTTCACAGCATTAGCAGTTTATGAGGACACACAAGCAGTGAATTTTAGGAAACCTCATTAATAAAATGAACTCAGTAGGATGAGCAAGCCTTTTAAACAGTTACTCCATAACCACAACAGTGTTGAAAACATAGTGCATTTGTGTGTTACAGCTGCAAGAGTCCCTGTCTCAAAGTCTTGGTTATCTCCCGTTATGTTGAGAGTGCCCATGGAAATGCACTTATAAGTCAAGGCAAGTGGTGAGAGTAGGGAAATTACTGCAACACTTTTAATTTTTATTACCTGATTCAAAGAAGGCAATATATGAGCTTCAACACCGTCATGACACTCTTGCTGTATACCTTAGGGTCTGGGACTGGCTTTTGGATATAGTACAAGACACAGTGATTAAACATAATAATTTCACTTGTTTACTGTTCTGTCTCAGACTCTCTACAGCCATGACTGAGGCCACAAAGACAGTGTGTATGGATGGTTTAGAGTAGCCAGTTGTTCATCATGTGGTAAGCCACCTGGCTGCAGCCTACCTGCTCCATCATTTGGAGTTTGTGTGCATCATGTCCAGATGCTGTCTACATGAAGTTTGCATGCTCTTCCTTTGTCTGCAGGGTTTCCTCTAGACAATTTCTGTTTTTACCACCTTACAAGATCTTGTTATGTAATCAGCAGTGGTCAAGCAACCTTATTTACTTTCTTTTGAAATGTCAGCACTCATAATGCTGAGCACCAACACACCAAAAAAAACGATGGCAAATAAAGGAACATCTCACATGTCAAATGCTGGTGTTTTCTTTTAAACGTGCATGCAGACAAGCAATCATGCACCTCCGACATGGGGCAGCACCCTCCACCAACTAATATATATCAACTTCAAGGTCAACATACATCTGAGAAAAGGGAATATTTCAAGAAACAGCCATCTCGGACTTGGTATATGTAAGTACATTTTTTCATCTATTCAGTCTCCATAATTTTTAATTCACTGAAGCTGGTCAAAAGGGACGGCCATGGTGGTGCAGCGGTTAGCATTGTCCCCTCACAGCAAGAGGTTCCCTGGTTCGATCCTTGGCTGGGGTGCCTTCTATGTGGAGTCTCAAGTCCTCCCTGTGGTCGCGTGGGTTTCCTCCGGGTGCTCCGGTTTCCTACCACATCCCAAAGACATGCTGTAGGTGGATTGGACACTCTAAATTGGCCCTAGGTGTGAGTGCATGTGTGTGTGTGCCTCCTGTGGAAGGTTGGGCGCTGGGCTGGCAACTCAACACTGTAAAACTCCACTGCCAATCATGAGCAGACAGTTGATCTGCTGTGGCGACCCCTAACCAGGAAAAGCTGAAAGAAGAAGAAAACTGAAGCTGGTCAAAACATTTCAAATGGTTGCCCTGCGTTTCCCTAGGTTCTGTTATGAAACCTTCACTGCAAATGACCATTTGAGCCTGTGAGACTAGAACCATTTAACAAAATAAATACAAGGAATTTCCTTTTTATACAAATCATAAACTGAGAGGGGATGGGAGGGGACATTTAATTTATTGACAATACAGTTAAGATTGTGAAGCATATGAGATGCAAGGCTACCACATATCTTTTCATTTTATGTGGTTTGTGGATGGAATGCTAAAGCCATAATACCAAACTTCAAAGAATCATTCATTATATACCGGAATCGGTTTAGGAAAAGGAGATATCTAAACTGTGTGAATTAAATGTTTTTTTCTGTTTCAATAAGCTTTTTATGAGCAATGCTCTTCTCAACTTAAGCCAATAGTATGTAATACATTTTCGCCTAGAACTGCTGTTTTATGACCTTGTCATGATGGTTGAAATACAGTGGATATAAAAAGCGTACACAACCCTGTTAAAATACCAGGTTTTTGTGATATAAAAAAATAAGACCAGAGTAAATCATTTCAAAACTTTTCCCACCTTTAATGAGACCTATAACCTGAACAATTCAATTGAAAAACAAACAAATCTATTAGAGGAAAAAATATAAAAAAATAAAAAATGTACAATGAGCTGGTTGTATAAGTGTGCACACCCTTAAACTAATACTTTGTTGAAGCACCTTTTGATTTAATTACAGCATTCAGTCTTCTTGAGTACACACCTGCCATCAATTAAAGAGACTGTGATTAACCCCAAATAAGGTTTGACTGTCCTAGTTGGATTTCCCTGACATTTACTCAGTTGCCTGCTACAGCAAAAGCCATGGTTTGCAGGGAATTTACAAAGCTTCAAAGGGATGTCATTGTTGAAAGGTACAGTCAGGAGAAGGGTACAAAAAAATTTACACAGCATTGGATATACCATGGAACACAGTGAAGACAGTCATCAAAAAGTGGAGAAAGTATGGGACAACAGTGGCATTGCAAAGAATTGGACATCCCTCCAAAATTGATGAAAAGACAAGACAAAAACTGGTCCAGGGAGGCTGCCAAGAGACCTACAGCAACACTGAAGGAGCTGCATGAATTTCTGGTAAGTAGTGGTTGTGTACTACATGTGATAATCTCCTGTAGTCTCCATATATCGGGCCTATGGGGTAGAGTTGCAAGACGGAAGCCTTCTCTTACACAGAAATACATCCAGGCCCAGTTAAAATTTACAAAACAATACATCAAGTCTTCTAAAACCATGTGGGAAAATGTGTTATGATCTGATGAGACTAAGGCTGACTTTTTTGGCCACAATTCCAAAAGGTACTTTTGGCACAAAAACAACACTTCGCATCACCTAAAGAACACCATCCCCATAGTGAAGCATGGTGTTGGCAGTATCATGCTGTGGGGTTTTGTTTCTTCAACTGGAACTGGGACTTTAGTCAAGATGTAGAGAATTATAAACAATTCCAAATACCAGTCACTTTTGGCCCAAAACCTTCAGGCGTCTGCTAGATAGCTGAAGATGAAGAGGAATATCTCCTTTCAACACAACAATGACCCCAAGCATACATCCAAATCAACAAAATAATGGCTTCACCAGAAAAAAATTTAAGTTTTGAAATGGTCCTTGCCAGAGCCTAGACCTAACTCCAATAGAAAATCTGTGGGGTGACCTGAAAAGGGTTATGCACAACAGATACCCTTGCAATCTGACTGATTTGGAGCACTTTTGTAACGAAGAGTGGGCAAATATTGCCAAGTCAAGATGTGCCATACTGATAGACTTCTACCCAAGAAGAATGAATGTTGTAATTAAATCAAAAGGTGCTTCAACAAAGTATTAGTTTAAGGGTGTGCAAACTTTTGCCACCAGCTTATTGTACATTTTTTTTCCCTAACAGATTTGTTTTTCATTTGAATTATACAGGTTATAGGTCACATTAAAGGTGGGAAGAGTTTTGAAATGATTTATTGTGGTCTCATTTTTTTATATCACAAAAACCTGGCATTTTAACAGGGGTGTGTAAACTTTTTATATTCACTGCAACTGTATTGTCTTATTTAATTTTTAAAGGGCTGTGTTACTTTTACTCTTTGTATTCCTTGTCCTGACTTGCTGAAAATACAATATTTTCAGCTTTTTGGCCCAGAATGTGCCTCAAAAGGGTTTTCAGACCAATGTACTTACTGGTTAATAAGTGTGAACTAAAATAAATAAAATAAAACAAACTGTCATGGAACCTCTCTTGTTGCATACTTAAAGGAGGTAGCACTATAAACTACCTGGAAGTTTTTAACAGTGATGACGGTCATGAGACATTTTAGAGTTACACTGTTCAGGAGGAAATGTGGTCTGCTACACTGATTTCTTATTACTATTTTCAAATTTTTTATCAGACAACTCTTTCATCTTCTTTTCTGACTGCCTAGTCCTACTTATGTAGGCCATTGATGCTTTTGGACCTTTTTATTTATTTATTTGTTTATTTATTTATTTTTAAAGATGTTATCCCCACCCAGCTGGCTGTCATCTGCATCCGGTGACGTCTCTTGATCTCTGGATCCAGAAAGTCAACTGTTTCCTCAGACGCGATGGACCTGTTCTGATATTTAGGGCCAGAGAGGAGATCAAGGCACCCCAGTGCAGTATCATGTTATTGCCGAAAGGAGATTTTTATTTTAATATTATCCTCCCTAGACCTGCACACATAAACCTGTACAAAAAGACCAGTGATGCAACTATGGAAACCAGCAGACATCTGCTGCTGTATTCTTAGCTTTTTGTGGCTGATGATATATCCTCTCCCAGTCCTTGTCAACCATGAGTGGGAGTATCAAACAGGAAACTGTCCCCTCCCCCCTCAGGGTAGGCAAGATGGCAAAAATGCTGCTATTTATTGATCCTACCCTATCCCTCAGGAGCAAGGGCTAATGATTGACCCTGGTTCTCCTGGGTTGCAGTCAGTACTTCACCCCTCTGCACCACAGCGACAGCTTGGATTGCTTTTCCTAACCTGCCCCTACAATTAAATTTGATAACTTTTCCAAGCAAGCTGCATCATTATTAGCCATGTCACCTTTCAGCCTCTGAATCCGGCAGATAGCACTAAAGAGCAAATGTGGTTAGTTTTGTAGCAAACGCAGTATAAGAGCAACAGAACACGGGGGCTGTTTGTTTACTTTGTGCTTCTCCCACCTCAGCGCAGAACTAGACTGCTTTTCTGCAGTGTGAAGACATTGATTTCCTTTCTTGTCTACAGAAACTTTCCCTAAATTTTCATTGAGGTACAGCATATGTAAAATGCAGGGAGATTAGTCTGCTTTTTGAATCCCTAACCAGAAATTCTGGGAACAACTGAAATTCAAATAGAAAAGCCAGCTGCTATGCTTTTATAAAACATTTATAGATAGCTTGAAACATCTCTAGAGTTTCATTTTCCATTGTATCATGCAGTCTCACCTGCAGCTGTGCTGAAAAAGGTACAGTTTTGTAAAGGTTAAATAAAAAATCACTTATCCAGTCAAATGCATTCACTAACTGTTATTGGTAGTGTAATTTTAAATGCTGTCACTGTCTGTTTCTGCAACTGGTCTGAAATTAGTCGAGTTTTAGACCTGTCAGTTTCAGTGAATGTGCATATGACTGGCGCATTTTAGCTGCTAACCAGGTGAAGCACTAGATAAACATGTCTGTATTTCAAGAGTGACCCAGGAACACTGTCTTGTTAACAGTCTTACTTATATTTATCCAGTATTCAAATGGATGCTGAAGGAACCAAACCCAAAACTGCAAGATAAATTGACTTAGTATTTAATTTCTTTAATCCTGTATATTTAATTGCTATCCTTTAAGACATAAACTTGGTCCCATGGTGAGATTTATCAGAATATAAATGATACTCATTTCTGGAATTATTCTCTTTTCTGCATATCGGGAGACCAGTCCACTTAAAAACTAAGTGGTTATTGTCTTCTCATGGCTAGAAATGTGAGTCAGTAGTATTGTAGATGACAGCAATCTTCTTGGTTTGGTATTACCAACAGTTGTACAATGACAACACCTTTCAAGGTAAAGAAATGATGATATCTCACCATACCTCTTAAGTGTAAAAAGATTTTCACAGAATGTCCAGATTTTTGCTTTTTGGTCCTTTTCTCATAAAGTTATGGTTTTCTGGCAAATCATTGTCAAATCATTGAGGGTTAAAGTCAGAAAATAATTACAGAAATTTAAGTTTCAGATTTCATACCCTTCAGAAAATTCATGCCAATGCAAAACCTGCAATTTTGTTAATTTTATAAGTTTGTAAGAACAATATTTAAAAAGTGTCCCTATTTTTGGGTCTTTGTACCCCCATTATTGATGGCTTTGTCCAAATTTCTTGCTCTAAGAGGTTGAGAGGTATGCATATCACCCAGACAGTACCAGCATTAAAGTTAAAACAGAAAAACATTTTTGCAGTTCTGGATGCTGGGCTAAGAGATTAGAATGTGTAATGACAGTTAAGCACATGTTGCTAACAACTTATAAATTAACATGGAGCCTTTACATAGTTTATTTCAGTGGAAAATGTAGATATATTATTTTAAAATGAATGTAACACAGCATAGTGTGACTCTCTTCTGTGTAAAAAAGCCTCAGTTAATGTACACTCAAATAAGATGGTAATAATCTGCTGTCTGCATTCCATGTGCTCCTGTGGTCTTTTGCATTAATTGTAATAGAGATGCAAATGCTGCCTTAAGCACAGACTGGTTTCACTATTTAAATAATTTGTGCAAATTTAACCAGAAAGGGGTGCCAGTGATATCCTGCTTTGTAAATGAAGCCATGTGCAAGCTATGTTCCCTTGAACTTTCTGTGACCGTGGTAGTTTGCAAAATTTACTTCAAATAAAATCAATTTTATTTGTCCTCCAAAGAATAACTATGTCCTCTTTACATTTTCAGTCTGTACCTAGAAAAAACATGACTGTAAATTACTTCTTTATATCTTTGCAATGGAATAATTTTTACAGTTGGCTGAAATCCACTGACGTAGTTTTCTTCTACTTTCTAAAAAAGTGCAGTTACCTTATCTACGTTATTTGTTTAATGTTCTATTTTGATATTTTGTCCAAGAAAAGGGTCTGTGATTGGCATGTTTTACTTTGTATGTGCTACTCATGTAGGACACCAGATAGTGGAGATAAGTAGTATGGTATGTAATAGGCATACCATTTTACAAGATACTATCAGTCTTAAACTGTTGCCATATAGTTATTTTTCATGGTAAAGGCCTGGTAAGAATGGCTTTCTGAAAGCAACTAAAGGGCTTTATTGTTGAATGGAGTATTGTGTGTGTGTGTGTGTGTGTGTGTGTGTGTGTGTGTGTGTGTGTGTGTGTGTGTGTGTGTGTGTGTGCCGGTGAAGGGGGTTGCTTGTGCACATTTACCTTTCTTTGAATAAATAATCAGTAAGAATAGCTGATTTCAGAAGGCTGTTGTCTGTTATAACAGGTACTAAGTTTTCTTCTTTGACACATTCACTGATGAAAGTAGCTACAGTGACTGTAAGGGGAGGAAATGAGCTGTCTGTAGTTTTCTTGAACAAAGCCAGCATAGGTTCATAGGTTCATACTAGGCATGTGTGGTAATAACAATGTTTATGTGCCCTGTTTGTCATTAAGAAACACTAATGAGGGGTCTGTCTCCCTCTAGCACTCTCTCATTGTTTTGGGTGGGGGGATTGGGTCACAGCTGTCCAGTACTGCACTGAGTGCCACATCATTACACTTGTATAAGGAGTAATACCTTGCAGGATTGTAGAAAATGTTGGCACGTTTGTCCTTAAATTCTGAACTTTCTCCGCTGAAAGCTAACACTGTCTCTCTAGTTTAAGTACAAGATAGAGACTGGCCATGTAAGTTCTCCATAAATACCCAAGTCCTGCCTGTCCTAGGGCTTCAGGAATGCTGTGGGTCTTTGGGGTGTCTGCATTTGAGGTGTTTCTTTGAATGTATGGCATGTGAAGTGTCCTATCAGCAACATGTTTCCTCTTTTCATACCTCCCAAATTCTTAATGGAAAAAAATATAGACAAAGCCTGAAGTAATGGAAGAACAAAGGCCCAAAAATGGGGACAGGTTTTTGATATTACACTTAGAAAGTAGCTAGAATGTCAGGGTTTGTGATTGCATGCATTTTCTGATGGATATGAGCTCTGAAACTCAAATGTATGTCATTATTTAATGACTTCAATAATCAGTGATTTGCCGGAAAACCACAAAATATATGTGGAACAAATCAAAATTTTGAGGCAAAAATTTGGACATCCTGTGAAAATGTGAAGAGTTAAGAGGTATGCCTTTTTTGCCTCTCCAAAGATACTGCTTGCCATATTCCTTCCCTTTTCCTAGAGAGGATTCTGTATACATTGTCCTATGCAGATTTCACAGTTTAGGCAGACATATTAATTTTGTTCACTCTCTCTGTCAGTCATTTCCACTACATTATCTATATGAATTTGTTAATTGGGAAGGTAGGCTGATCTGTCCCAGCAAGGAAGAGGCATATGGCTGACAGCTAGAGTATATGTATGTTTAGGGTTTCTTTTATGTATGCATATGTGCTATTAATATTTCTGTGTGTGTATGTGTGAGGATAACTATGTATGTATGTATGTATGTATATATATATATATATATATATATATATATATATATATACACACATACACACATACCTGCCCACACACACACAGATATATATATATATATATATATATATATATATATATATATATATATATATATATGAATGCTACAGAATCCTGAAAGCCCAAAATCCTGAAAACACACAGGATACCAACACTTACTATATATTCCAGCACAAGAAGCTACAGAAACGAATAAAACACAAACCATATTACTCTTCTCCAAGTATATGCAAGGGGGCGAGCCCCCCTGCACCCCCCATGTGGTGGGCTGTGGCCCCACACCCCCTGCTACTTAAATATATCAACTCCTAGATTGCACAATCTCAGAGTTGATATATTTAAGTAGCAGGGGGTGTGGGAAGTGCAGGGGGGCTTGCTCCCTGCATATAGTTAAAGGGTAATATGTTTCTGTATGTACTTGTGCTGGAATATATAGTAAGTGTTGGTATCCTGTGTGTTTTCAAGATTTTGAGTTTTCAGGATTTTGGTCTTCAGGATTTTGGGCTTACATTATTCTGTAGCACTCCCATATGTGTGTATACATATATATATATATATATATATGTGTATCTCTCTCTCTCTCTCTCTCTCTCTCTACAGCAGAGCTAGTAAGGGAGATGGCTAGAAAGGTGCTTAGTATCACATCGGGACAGAGGAAGGACGACAAGGAGACATGGTGGTGGAATGAGGAAGTACAGGAGAGTATACAGGCAAAGAGGTTGGCAAAGAAGAAGTGGGATTGTCAGAGAGATGAAGAAAGTAGACAGGAGTATAAGGAGATGAGGTGCATGGCAACGAGAGAGGTGGTGAAGGCTAAGGGATAAGGCATATGAAGAGTTGTATGAAAGGTTGGACACTAAGGAGGGAGAAAAGGGCCTGTACCGATTGGCTAGACAGAGGGACCAAGCTAGGAAAGATGTGCAGCAGGTAAAGGTGATAAAGGATAATGAGGGAAACATACTCACAAGCGAGGAGAGTGTGTTGAGGAGATGGAAAGAGTACTTTGAGGGGTTGATGAATGAAGAGAATGAGAGGGAGAGAAGGTTGGATGATGTAGGGATAGTGAATCATGAAGTGCAATGGATTAGCAAGGAGGAAGTACGGATAGCTATAAAGAGAATGAAGAATGAAAAGGCTGTTGGCCCAGATGACATACCTGTGAAAGCATGGAGGTGTTTAGGTGAAATGGCAGTGGAGTTTTTAACCAGATTGTTTAATGAAATCTTAGAAAGTGAGAGGATGCCTGAGGAATGGAGAAAGTGTTTTGGTACCGATTTTTAAGAATAAGGATGATGTGCAGAGCTGTAGTAACTACAGAGGGATTAAATTGATCAGTCACAGCATGAAGTTATGGGAAAGTAGTGGAAGCAAGGTTAAGAAGGGATGTGATGATTAGTGATCAGCAGTATGGTTTCATGCCGGGAAAGAGCACTACAGTTGCAATGTTTGCTCTGAGAGTGTTGATGGAGAAGTACAGATAATGTCAGAAGGAGTTGCATTGTGTTTTTGTAGACATAGAGAAAGCATATGACAGGGTGCCTAGAGAGGAGTTGTGGTATTGTATGAGGAAGTCAGGAGTGCCAGAGAAGTATGTAAGAGTGGTACAGGATATGTACGAGGGTAGTGTGACAGCAGTGAGGTCTGCGGTGGGAGTGACAGAAGCATTTAAGGTGGAGGTGGGATTACATCAAGGATCAGCTCTGAGCCCTTTCTTATTCGCAATGGTGATGGACAGGTTGACAGAGGAGATCAGACAGGAGTCCCCGTAGACTATGATGTTTGTAGATGACATTGTGATCTGTAGTGAGAGTAGGGAACAGGTGGAGGAGACCCTGGAGAGGTGGAGATATGCTCTAGAGAGAAGAGGAATGAAGGTCAGCAGGACTAAGACAGAATATATGTGTGTGAATGAGAGGGAGGATAGAGGAATGGTGAGAATGCAAGGAGTAGAAGTGGCGAAGGTGGATGAGTTTAAATACTTGGGGTCAATAGTTCAGAGTAACGGTGAGTGTCGAAGAGAGGTGAAGAAGAGAGTACAGGCAGGATGGAGTGGGTGAAGAGTGTCAGGAGTGATTTGTGACAGACGAGTACCTGTAAGAGTGAAAGGGAAGGTCTACAAGAGGGTAGTGAGACTAGCTGTGTTATATGGGTTGGAGACAGTGGCATTGACAAAAAGGCAGGAGTTTGAGCTGGATGTGGCAGAGTTAAAGATATTAAGATTTGCACTGGGTGTGATGAGGTTGGACAGGATTAGGAATAAGTATATTAGAGGGTCAGCCCAGGTTGGAAGGTTTGGAGACAAAGCCAGAGAGGCAAGATTATGTTGGCTTGGACATGTGCTGAGGAGGAATCCTGAGTATATTGGGAAAAAGATGCTAAGGATGAAGCTACCAGGTAACAGGAAAAGAGGAAGGCCTAAGATGAGGTTTATGGATGTGGTAAGTGAGGACATGCAGGTGGTTGGTGTGACAGAGCAAGATGCAGAGGACAGGAAGAACTGGAAACGGGTGATCCACTGTGGCGACCCCTAACGGGAACAGCCGAAAGAAGATGATATATATATATATATATATATATATATATATATATATTTATAAGGGTCCACTTCTGAATCTCGAAATCTTGAGACCAGAATACAGAAAGTCCAGAAACACGGAAACTCACAACACCAACGTGCACAATATCGAAAAAAATAGAATACAAGTAAACATCCAACCCTCCTCTGATGTTAAAAACAAAAAACACTAAGAAATGCATAAGAAATAATACTACCATATATTTGTGCAGGGGGCAAGCCCCCCTCCACCCCCTATGTGAGGCGGCTTTGCTCCTCACACCCCCCGCTACTTATATATACCAACTCTGAGGTCGCACTAACACAAAAAAACAGCAAACCTACTTTTACGCGACCTACACTCCCATTGCACACAGTCATACCTACATCCACTAGTAACACCCACACTACACATGTATAAAAATCACCACTTTCAACATTAACACACACACATGCACCTACCTACCCCAACTTATGTCTAACACATCCCCAAAAATTACAAAATAACAAATGCCTACCCAAAACCCTTAAACAGTAACAAGCTACCTGAATCTCTGCACATAACCACACATCGGCTGCCATGTCTAAATCGCAGACCACACTGCACCTTAAAGAGACAACAAACCATAAAAAACACACTGCATCACAACTGCTGTAGATTTGGTAAACTACGATTTGGCAAAATGCAGTTTTGAATAACTGCACTTTCGGTATTCTTGTTTCAAGATAAGTGAAATTCAAAATTTCAGTATTTCAAGAATTAGAAGTTGACCTCTCTCTCTCTCTAGATATACATATATATTTGTGTACACATGTGTGTGTGTGTGTGTGTGTGTGTGTGTGTGTATATATATATATATATATATATATATATATATATATATATATATATATATAGAGGGAGAGAGAGAGAGATGGCCCATTATACAATGACCCACAACTGACCAAGTCTAAAACATCAACTAACTATTCAGCAAAATCTGGGACTAGGCTTTAATATTGCGGGGAAAATTCCAACCCTCTCCCATGCCCATGTCTGCTGTCCTATTGACAAATACCCACTTGATGACTTTCAGAGAACCCATTTTATATATGTATATGTATATATTGATAAATAGATATTTGGATATATGTTTAAAAATATATCTATGCATGCATAAGTGTGGATAAGTCACCAGGCACAAAGACAAGTGAGAGAGTGTTTGCAGAATGTCTTAACAGTTTTCAATAACTAGGTAGGGGTGCTGTGGAACAAAACACACATGATGTATGTTCTCTTATACAGATGTCTTTTGTCTGCATATGGGCATGAGAAAACATGATATGTTTTTTCTTTGCAAAGCAAACAAAATGGCAAAATAGATCTGTCTTCTACATAGAGAGTTGGCTGAGACGGTCTGTTATCTGTAATTATGGTGCGTGGGCCAGGTAAAACATAATTACTGGACAAGCAAGAGACCATCTGGCACCTTTCCAGATTTAAAGGGAGGTGGTTTTTCTGTGTGTAACCTATGCTTATACGTTAGGAAAAAAATCAAGTTAATCACACCCAAGAAAAGAACACAATTATGGGTTTGTGTGTGCTAAAATAAGGCTTCATGACATCTGTACCAGCTGTCAAGCCAGAGTGTGAGCTAAAATTCAGTGGGGTTAGGCATTAGCGATGCACGTTAGGAGTATAAAAAATACTACCATTTATTCAACTGGCCCTCTCTTCCAAAGTGCTGAACACTAGCATTAATGGGATGATGCTTATTTAAATTTACATGCATATACATTTATAATTATATATATTTATTTACTTGGGATGATTTGTTATTTATATATTTATTTATTTACCAAGAAAGTGTGACTGGGCAAAGACCTTACCAGCAGATGCCCCGGGAGTTTCTCTACATTGTTTGCATTTAATTAAGTAGTAACACTATATATCTCTTTCTATCTGTATATCTATATATAATATATCTATATATCTATATATATATATATATATATATATATATATATATATATATATATGTACATTGGGATGAAATGACTAGGCTTGAAATGACCTCCGGGTCAGTAACCTTAACTGCAATGCTTGCTTTCTGAACTTTTTAACAAAATCAAGTTATAGCGTTGCATCTCAAACAAATGTTCATATCTCTGCAGTCATTAGGTTAGTGAAGAAATGTACGTGGCAAACTGTTTTGTCTTTAGAGTGGCAGTGTTCGTTAGATTGCACATGTTGAACTGGATTTTGTAAGTTATGATAAACACAGTAGTCATCAGTGTTGTAATATTTTGTGAACAGCTTACAATAGCTCAGTAACCACACAAACTACAAACACCATCAGCACGCAGCATTTTGTCCATCCACCTGCAAACTTTCATAGGAGGCTAAGCAGTAAATTCTGTGTCACCAGGTTGTTGAGATCGTTAGAAAATGATGACCATATAAATAAATACTATAAGAACAACAATATCTCTTTAGCAGCAGTAGACAGTGGTCAGATATCAGTGAAGTTGTGTTGTAAGTTTTAAAATGAAATCTTTCAAAGCTTGTATATTATATAGTTTTGAAATTACATATTCAAACATGAACAGGCTTTATTGACCACCCAGAGGCATTAGTAGGATGCAACTGCAGATGCACCTGGAGGTTTCACTAGGCTGTAATGAATGAGGACGTACATTTTAACATGCAAATGCTACATTATGTACCCTACGCAGATCATTCATCATGTTTTGTGTGTGCACGTCCTTGTGGAATATTTAGAATGAGTTAAACTGAACACAGATGTACTGTTAACATATAAACAACATATTACAATTTAGCACATCGAATTCTTAACCTTTTATATAGCAGCTTTCAAGGCTTCAGCATTTCAAAGTATTTGTTCAATTTAGAATATTTTAACAGCTATATAAGAAACTAATCACAGGCATTCAGATAAAAACACTAAAGGGAATGCAGCTGTATAGGAACCGCGATTCAGTGTTATAGATGTCATTGTTGCACACAGTCAAGTTATGGTGTCATCTGTGCACACAAACAACAATTTACGTGTGTGTGTGTGTGTGTGTGTGTGTGTGTGTGTGTGTGTGTGTTTGCTGTATAGCAGTTTTATATTCACATGAAAAGGACTTTGAGAAATTCATAAAAGCTTTCTTGAAAAATAAATAGAAGTATCTCAAGGGGATTATAAGAGCAGAAGTTATGATGGCAGGGATGTTTTATTGAGATTTTAAATTGTAGGTGGGGTGAATTGGTTTTCTGATATTTGGTGGGATTGAGTTTTATTTGTATTTATTTTTATTTTACATTTGTTTACCAGGGTGGTACACTGATCACAACTGACCATTCACAGATATTGCCTAGGTGAAATAATTCACAAAGAAGAAAAAAGAAGAGAAGAGAGAGGCGATAAGCTTTACATTCCAAAATGGCTGTACAATAGCAGTTAACAGTTATTACAAAAGAGCTTATTTACAATTACCATGATTATATTTCAGGTTTACATCATGGTGAAAATGCTGTGGGGTAATGAGTGCATGGGCAGGAGGTGGTGGTGGTGGAGTTAAGAGGTGTTAGTAGTTGAGTGAGAGTAAGGCTAGAGGTTGAGAGGGCCTTATGTGATGCGGCCTGCTGTGTGGTAAGTGCAGTTTGATTTGTTGTGGAGGAATTTTTTTTTTAAGTTCAACTGTAAAGGTGGAGGAGAAGGACTGCATTGCCTTTAAATGGCTGGGGAGGGATTCCCACATTTTAGGAATGAAGATAAAGAGCAGTCAGTGCAGTGTAGTCTGGTTTGAAGGGGTTGGAGTTGGGAATTGCTTGGGATAAACATCAGAGCTGTGGTGTGTGCGTGTTTTGTGCAATGTTTGTCAGCTAGCAGTGAGAATGAGTTAGGTTAGAGAAGTTTGAAGATGAGAGAAACTAGTAGCAGGCCTAATCTGTGCTGCACGGGGAATTATTTGATGTTTTCTGGAATGAGGCATTTGTGCCCATGAGGGGGTAAGTTAGTGATAAAGTGACAGATTCTGTTTTTGATAAGTCTGTAGAGTGGAGAAATGTTTCTTAGATACTCTGGCTTATGTGGGTAGTTGATGTTCAATCTGTGCCAAAAAGGACTCCTTTGCCTATAGCTGTTCTGGCTAGTATGGATAGGTAGGGTGAGATTTCCTTGACCCAGAAGAGAAGTGAATTAACTTTTGCCCTCAGTTTTTCTGTATGAGTATTGAATGTTAGTGATTGGTCTGGCAACAAACTGAGGTATTTGAAGGAGCTGTTTGTTTGCATTGTTGTGCCACTGAGAGTTTCAAAGTTAGGTGTGATCTGCGATTTGCAGTACATAGACAATTACCATGATGCCTTTTAGATTCTTGAGTGAATGCCACATGTTTGTTTACGTTAATGCAGATCTCTGTGGACAGTAAACAAGTTTAACCATTGACTGGTGGCAGGGCTTTTGTCTGGGCTATGGGGGATGCTGTGGGCAGTTTTAAGGTGAGAGTTGGCTAGTATATTTGGTAGCACTATTCATTGAGGGGACTTTCGTACAAGAGTGATACACTTTTTTTTTTTTAATTTGGTCACTTTCAGGCCTCCATAACTTCTTTATAACTCTGTTGCATTGTGGCTACCTAACTGTATTGTAAGTTAGTTAAGATTTGTGTAGTGAAGAGGAAACTTGGGAGTACAAGAGTACAAATCGTAGTCTTACATACCTGCAGACCTTACACCTTCTCTGCCTAAGAATTGAGAAAGCCAAAAATAATGGGAACAAAAGACCACAATCAGGGACAATTTTTGAAGGCTGTAGGTAAAAAATTAGGAAGTTGCTAGACTAATTTGTTTTTCTATTATTATGTATTTTCTGAAGGCTACAAAATCCAAAGCTGAAATGTCTAATTACTTGGCGAATTCAGTCCTCAGTTATTTGCTAGAAAACCACAAATTTTATGAGGAACAGACCAAAAATATGAGGCAAAAAATATACATATTCTGCAAAATTCTGGACAGTTGAGAGGTATAAGTTCTTGGTCTGTTAAGAAAGATTTGACTCTGTAAAGAAGGTATAGTTTACATTTTCTTTCAGAACTGTTTGTTGGATGCAATTATCAATCTTTTGGTCATTTATTACTTCAGCTCAATTCTATTTATTTGATTGTATTGCTAAGCTACTTTGGCTGTTGGATTTCAGGTGTGAATAACATCAGCTTAATTTTACTGATGTTTAGATTTAGGAGAATTTTAGAACTATCTAGCCATTTTTTTTGTAAAGAAAGGTTGGAAGTTGGCTTGTAGATGGATGACTGAACTTAGCTTGAGAGACAGATATGTGTCCCAAAGGATTCTCACAGACTATGGAACAGGCTCCCATCCATGTAAAACAGAGTTCATCCCTGACTCTATTCTAGTGAAACCTTGACAACTGGATGGGAAATTGTAAATGTACTTCCGGTCCAGCCCCCATGTCCCTTATGGGTAGAGGCCATCAGTAAGGAAAGTTTTATCCTAACTAACACCTCCCCTACGAATCCTTAGTTACGTCCTTACTAACATGCCATCCCATATAGACACTTGTGATACTCAGGAATGGTTTAGGGTGCAAGGCTAGGCTTATAAGAGCTTGTGACATAAACAGGAATGTTCTAGAGACATAGATATGTAAACCAAAAGATCCCCACACTCTGGAATAAGATCCCCATTCATGTGAAACTAAGTTTATCCCTGACCATTTTGAAATGAAACCTTGACCATTGGATGAGAAATCATAAATTTACCCCCCCAGTCTGGCCCCCATGTTCCTTATGGACAGAGGCCATCAATAAGAAACATTTTATCATAGATAACACCTCCCCTAGAAAACCTTTGTTACCTCCCTAATAACATGTGCCCCATATAGATAGCCATGATAGCTGGAGACCCAAATGCTTATGGGTACACCTCTAGGTTTGTAAGGGCCGTAGTGCTCATTAGCCTAGTAACAGCCTATGGGCCTATAATTGAACAGGCTGTCCATACTAATGCTGAGCTGGCTGCAGACTGGATTAGATTTGCTGGGATAGAGACTAAATGCATTCTTCCTCCTTCCTGCTTTCTTTACCATTTTTCAGCTTTATCAACTGCTCGCCAGTAATTGTCATACTGAGTTGTAGCAATTGTACATAACCTGCTTGTATACATTCATTTTGAGATTTTGAGCTCAAGTTGTTTCCCCCTACTGCAGGTCAATTACACAGACGTAGAATAAACATTGTTAGCAATCAGCTTGTCTGCCTTAGAAAATCATTTGCTGAGGCCGTGATTTTATGTATTTGTATTGTTTAACAGGATCGTAGCACTAATACTTGTAGACCTTGTTCAGACTCAGCCTGGGAGTTCTATATGATCAAGTGACTTTCTCAGAGCCACACGAAAGGAAAATTGAGGCTGTGGGAATCAAAGCCTGGACTCCAGGAAGTGGTTCATTAACAGCTCATTGCCTTACATTTCCCAGCCTGACAGATGATGCAGTCTGTGCCATCACATACGTTTACAATGAAACAGTATTTTACACTGAGCACACAATGTCTTATTCCCAGTGACTTATGACTGTTTCTACAATACCAGACCAGTTGATATCTCACTTTCATTGAAGTTTCTGATGCAATCAGACTTGCTTAGTTATCTTGTTTTAATAAAAATATCATTGGAATTTGTGCTAAACAACTGAAGCAAGACGTTGGTGACAATTTATATTTCTATCTGGTTATTGTTGATGCTATTGGTGTAATGGTTAGTTTACCTTGTAGATACAAGGTGCAGGGTTTGATTCTTACATCAGATAACTGGCAAGGCTTAAAATGGCCCACAAGGGCAGTTAGCTAAGCACTCATCTATGAACCTATTAGTGGGGGGGAAGGGGGGCAGGTGACCCTACTCCGTCCTCCTTTCTAGTCTTAAAGGTGCCTAGTTGTGCACCCTTAAGCATTTCGGTCTCCACTAACAAAAATGATAAACCGTACTTGATAGAGGAAAAGGAGTATGTATGGCTCAGAGCATTGTTTAACTTGCAGTTATACAAAGCACTTGCACCATTATGTTAAGCCCTGTTGTTTGGCTAGTTGATCTCAATATTATGCCTCTACATTGCAGAGTACAGAGTAACTCAGCAGTAATACCCTACAAAAAATAATGCCCAATGGAGTGGGTGTTAATAATGGCCAACAGAGTGGGTGTTAATAACGCCCGACAGAGTAGGTGTTAATAATGCCTGACAGAGTGGGTGTTAATGCCCGAAAGAGTGGGTGTTAATAATGCCCGACAGAGTGGCTGTTAATAATACCTGATAGAGTGGGGTGTTAATAATGCCTGACAGAGTGGGTGTTAATAATGCCTGATAGAGTGGGTATTAATAATGCCCGACAGAGTGGGTGTTAATGCCCGACAGAGTGGGTGTTAATAATGCCTGATAGAGTGGATGTTAATAATGCCCGATAGAGTGGGTGTTAATAATGCCCGATAGAGTGAGTGTTAATAATGCCCAACAGAGTGGGTGTTAATAATGGCCAACGGAGTGGGTGTTAATGCCCAACAGAGTGGGTGTTAATACCCAACAGAGTGGGTGTTAATGCCCAACAGAGTGGGTGTTAATAATGCCTGATAGAGTTGGTGTTATCAGGGAATTAGCGCATGCCAAGGGGTGCTGTAAGTCCTGATACAGCATTAATTCCCCGATAATACCTACTTTAGATGGCATTATTACACTTAGAAAATGGGCCGTTAAATTGGTTTGTATTTTTAATGCTATTTAAAAAAAAAAAGTATACAGCATATTTTTATTTATTTATTTAGGCCGCAGTGGTGCAGCGGTCAGCATTGTCGTCTCACAGCAAGAGGTTCTCCAGTTCAGTTCTCGGCTGGAGTGCCTTCTGTGCAGAGTCTGCATGTCCTCCCCGCGGTTAAGTGAACGTTAAAGACATGCCGGTAGGTGCGTGCATGTGTATGTGGGTGTTCCTTCTTTGAAGGTTGGGCACTGGGCTGTCAACTCAATGCCGTAAAAATCCACTGCCAATCATTAGCGAACCGGTGATCCACTGTGGCGACCCCTAACCGGGAAAAGCCGAAAGATTTTTTTTTTACTTTTTTAAATAATTTTGATGTAAAATCGTTCCTCTGCCTAATATTTTAAATTTGGTGTAGCATATCTAATTGTTGTTGGATGAAGTATTTTACATCAAAAATACAAGTTATGC
The DNA here is from genome assembly GCF_019279795.1 of Protopterus annectens. Taxonomy (NCBI): domain Eukaryota; kingdom Metazoa; phylum Chordata; order Ceratodontiformes; family Protopteridae; genus Protopterus; species Protopterus annectens. The sequence continues at coordinate 1,646,799,879 of NC_056729.1, read as the reverse complement.
AAGTATTTAATGTCTACTCCCACACACACTCACATTCAGAAGCACAGGCAAATTCACACATATATACAAAAGCACAGACACGCACACACACACGCACACACACACACACACACACACACACACACACACACACACACACACACACACACACACATCAGTTACAGCCACCTTGTTGGAGTATTACCTCATATGTCTCATTGTGATGAAATGAATGAGGAGTATACCTCATATGTCTCACTGTGATTAAATGAATGAGGAGTATACCTCATATGTCTCACTGTGATGAAATGAATGAGGAGTATACCTCATATGCCTCACTGTGATGAAATGAATGAGGAGTATACCTCATATGTCTCACTGTGATTAAATGAATGAGGAGTATACCTCATATGTCTCACTGTGATGAAATGAATGAGGAGTATACCTCATATGTCTCACTGTGGTGAAATGAATGAGGAGTATACCTCATATGTCTCACTGTGATGAAATGAATGAGGAGTATACCTCATATGTCTCACTGTGATGAAATGAATGAGGAGTATACCTCATATGTCTCACTGTGATGAAATGAATGAGGAGTATACCTCATATGTCTCACTGTGATGAAATGAATGAAAAAGAAGTATCATTGAATGCAAGGCATTGAACCCCTCATTTCCTGCCCATTCCTCTTAACTGTCACTGATTTTGCTGCATAGTTCTGCTCTGTTCCTGGTAGAATGTTTGATTTGCTGGTAAATCACTTTGGATTAAAGTCAGTCAATAATGTCAGACATTAGAGTTTCCAAGAATGTATTTGTATTTGCGTTATGGGGCAGAATACTAATCCCCATGGATCATTTTCAAGCTCAGCCTGGGAGCAGTGCCATGTTTAGCAAGCATAAAAATGGTGGCCATTTGCTTTTTTCTCTGTCCAAGCTTCACAGTAGCATAATATGCTGCCATGAAGTACCAGACATTTATTTATTTTTTTTTACTGGGCATTATGCAAGCAGTAATGCCCGACAGGGTGTGTGTTAATGTGTAATTAATGCCTTCCCCAGGAAGGGCATTAATTACACATTAACACACCGTGGAAAGCATTATTGCTCTTAGAGAATGGACTCTCTGTAAAACTGTTGTTTTACTTGCTTACTTATTTTTTTATTATCATATTTTTTAAATATATTTTTGATATAAAATAGTTCCTCCACTTTATGTTTCAAACTTGCTGTAGTATATGTCAGTGGTGTTGGAGGAAGCATTTAACATCCAAAATATAACACTTAAAAAAATATTCTGGTATTTATTTTTTAGTCCCTTACTCCTAAATCATTTGATTCGTTGGCAGTCAGTGGAGATTGAAGTTACTAAATAATGACATACATTTGAGTTTCAGACTTTTATTTCCTTCACCAAATTCATGCTAACACAAATCATTTACTTAAGCAACTTTGTAATTTTATAATAGCAATAATTAAAATCTCTTTCTATTTTACAGCCTTTGTTCCCCCTTTATTTTAGACTTTATCCACATTTCTAGAGCTGAAAGGTCCAGAGGTATGCAAACCTCTTTACTTCTCCTGCTGCCAGTAGTCATCTCTCTCACACACACACCTCTGCTTCAGAAAACACATGGTAATGGAAACCCTGCTATTCTAGCAACCTTCTAAGTTTATAAGAGTAGTATTTAAAAACTGTCCCTATTTTCAGTCCTTTGTTTCCAATCTCTGTTATTCGTGTCTGTGTCCAGATTTCTGGTCCTAAGAGGTTCAGAGGTATGGTCGAGAGGTATGGAAATCTCTTAACTGATGCTGCTACTGCCAGGGGAAAGCTTGATCGCTCTCACTGTCTCTCTCTCTCACACACACACACACACACACACACACACACACACACACACACACACACAAAATCTCTTCTGCTTTTGTGCACACATTCACTCACACACGCAGACAGCAACATAAACACACACGCGCAGAACAACATAAACACACACACTTTTTTCCTGTTTCATTTATTTTTTTACACTCACTAAATAGGAAAAGTGCTGATTAGCGAGGGTAAAATAATAGCTCAATCAATCTCTGTCTATACACTCTCACACACAGACATAAACACACACGCACACGCACACACACACACACACACACACACACACACACACACACACACACACACACACACACACACTTTTTTATTTTAATTTTTTTCTTTTTCTTTTACACTCGCTGAACAGCTAAAGCACTGCTTAGCAAGCATAAGATAATGGTGGACGTTAGTTGATATGGTGACATAAAGCAGTGGACTTGTTTTTCAACGGGCGTTACTTATACATTAATACCCTGCTGGAGAATGTTCATACTCCATTTGAGGTGCTGATGTACAGTTCGCCATTCTCCAACTGTGCATTAACACCCAGCTGCAGAACACTCATTTTCCCACTGGGCTGAAGATCTACAGTTACTCCCCAGTTTCTAATGACAGTTATTTAGTTCTAGATACATAGTCTACCTCTTTGAAAGTTCTGCACTAATCAGGAATGGAGGGGCAAACAGGATTAGGGAAGGAGTTAAAAACTATATATTGGGTAACAGATGAGCAGTCTAACGTAATGCTTACATTTGATAGAAACATTGATTATGATGGCAGATGAGATCCACAAGGTAAGTTTACTCTGCCCATTATTTATTGTTAAGATGCAGATCCAGCTTATCAAACAGCTTATCCAACCTCTGCCCACCTGTTGATGGCATTTTGCATTTCCCATTTCCCATGTTTAGCTAAATTAATTTACTGTTTTTAACTCAACTTAATTTTCAGGATGTTTGTGTCAATCTTGCAGTACATATTTTGTGAAATAATCTTCCTTCTGTTTCTCATGAGGAGTTCACCTCTATTCTTCAGACTCTGTATTTTTGTTTTAATTTAATTTTTTCACTTCTTTGTCAGGTCAGTACAAAATCAGGTACAGAATCAGATACTTGCAGCACAGGAAATGGTTACATGTTGAAACACTAAGTATTGATGATTAGACAAAGGAGGGCGTCTGGGGGATGACCATGTAGCATAACATGCAGGCGACCTGAAGTCGACTGGCATCTTAACAGAGCTGGCATGGAAGGATGGTTATGCTCATGGGGGGAGAATATGCTGATAGCAGATCTGTCAAGCTCTGATGGAGACCAGGACTCGGAGAGGTCACTAGTCTGTGACGTGTTGGTTGGCTTAGGAAACATGTCTATCCATGGACCCAATGGATGCACGTCCTCACAGGCCTCAGCTCATGGCTCAACAGTCTCTCACAGACATCAGTATGCTAGGGAAGCAGTAGGGTTTAGTAAAAAGCCCTGGAACATGGTCATAGTGTGTGATGCTGCCACCTTCAGCTCCATTACTTCCTCCAAGTCTGTCAGAGATGGCCTGACCCGGTAAGTAATGCAGGAGGTATGGAACTCCACATTCTCTTACCTCCTGCCAGGCTGGATCGGAAATGGTTATGAATAAAAGGAGAAAAAGGTGAGCAACAGATCAACAGCTACAGTCCATTCAAGAAAAGCAAAACATACCTCCATAGTGATGTCTGAGACCAGCACTGACCAGCTATAAACACTCAATTTAAAAAGAAGAAACAAATGAAGAAGACTACACATCAAAAAGCATAGGAAAAGCTTACACCATTTGCTTAAACTAAGTTTTTTGAACCGTTGCTTAACACAGTATGGCAGTAGCATAAAACAGATATGTGTTTACCTCTGTAGCTTAAAAAAATCTCAGTTAAAGTTCACAGAATTAGATTTCCATTTAAGTGCATTACAACGTCTAATGCTAGTAGCTACTAAGTACATCCTTAGTCTCTACTTACAACAAGGTGAAAAAAAATTAGGAGGTAATACATGCTGTCATGGAGATCAGAGGCTCTACATTTTGGATATTGCTACAAAAAATCCACTACAATAATTAAAAAAAATCCTTTGACAAGACTGGAATTTGTATGAAGTATTTGCTGTTTCAGTCTTACATGCTGTACTTTTGTGAGCGCATGAAAATCTTTGCAGATAACTTGTAAACTTATGTCTATTTACTATTCAGATGAAAAAATTGAAATATTTCATAGAAATATGGAACTCTGTTAAGAAGCATAAATGTATTTATTTCTTTTTGTTTACTGGGAAGTTTCTCATGGAGTTTAATTCATTTTCAGAAAAGGACTGGGGGAAAAAACACGATTATATGAAAATGTCTACAATATATTATATAACGTACAGTAGCCTATGAATTTAAGCAAGTACTTGTTTTCATGGTTATAGAGAAACTGCAGTGATAAGCACATTGCATAATTTTATTTATTTATTTATTTGTTTTATTTTACATTTGTTTACCAGGATAGTCCGACTGGATATATGTCCATTTTCAGCAGAGGCCCGGGGAGAAAAGCTCCAAATAGACAAAATTACATAGATAACATTTAAAAGTATAAAACAAATTATACAACAAAGTATTAAAAACAAAATGATTATGTACAATGTTTCATAGTGTTCCCTAATAGGGACACACAATTCACATGATCAGGCACAATTAAAGGCAGGAGACATTAGATAGTATACAGAGCTTGGCAAAGTAGTTACATGTTACGATATTTGGAGATTATCCTTTCAGTATTTAACTTAATCAGGGTTGGTATACGGGCAAAGCCAGTTCATTTTGAGATACTGTTTGAGGTTATTTTTGAAGAGACCTATGGAGGATTGTAGGGTTATATAGTCTGGCAATGAATTCCAGGTTTTGCCAACAAAGTTGGCAAACAGGGATTCACCAGCAGCATTATTAGCTTTGTGGGTTTGGACCAGTAGTTTGCTGGCTGATCGTAGGGATCTCAAGTTGCTATAGGGTTTAATGATATTTATAAGTGAAGGGGGTATCCTCAGGGTGGTACAAAATTTTGTGCGCTATTAAGAGTTGATTGAATTGAATTAAGTTGGCCAGTTCTAGCCACTCTAGTTGTTTCAGGTTCTGGCAGTGGTGGGTTCTGTAAGTGGAGCCAGTGGCGAATCTGGCAATATGGTTGTAGCTATGGAAGAGCTTACCTAGTTCGTATTTGTTGAGGTTTGAGAGTACCGGTGAGGCATATAAAAGAGTAGAGAGTAGGTGTGACTGGGCGATTGCAGTCCTAGCCAGTGGGGTTAAAATGTTTTGTTTCTATACAGTGATCCAAGCTTCTTATTGATGGTCTGTATGGTTTTGTTGACCTGTAGGTCAAATTTAAGATTATCATCTATGATAACCCCTAGGAGCTTAGTGTGTTGATCTGGGGAGATAGTGGTACCATTGTTAGATGTGACAGAGAAAGAAAATGTGGCAGATCTACTAATGGGGTGAAGAGTAGAAGTTTAGTTTTATTGGGGTTCAGCAGTAGGCGTTGGTTGGTGAGCCAGTTTTCAATAGTGTTGAATGTATTTTGGGTTAGGATTTGCAGTTCGGATGGGGAGGTGGCTGAGCAGATCAGAGTGGAATCATCTGCATATTGAATGCAGGTGGCTTTAGGGATAGCAGTGTGGAGGTTGTTGATAAAAATAGAGAAGAGTAGTGGACCTAGTATGGAGCCTTGAGGGACACTGAGTGTGAGAGGTAGCTGGCTGGAGAGTTTGTCCTGCCATAGTACCGCCTGCTGTCTACCAGTCAGGTCGGACTGGGACCACTGGACTGCGTGCTTATTAAGAGAGATAATGAGGAGGTCATGGCTGACCATGTTATTTTGGTTTATGGTGTTAGTAAAGGAAAGAAGGGCCAAGGTGGGGCTATGGTTTGGCACGAAGCCATGCTGGGAGTTAGATAGTAAGTTATTCTGTGAAAGGTATTGCATTAGTTGCTTGTGTACACATTTCTCCATTATTTTGGATAGTGGGGAAAGAATGGCAATGGGTCTATAGTTGGATATGTCTGAGGAGCTACCACCTTTATGGAGTGGGATGATGTGGGATATTTTCCAGAGGGAGGGGATAACACTTTTGGATAAGGTTCTGTTGATTAGGATTGATATGGGGATCTATATTATATTCTCGAAAGTCGACAGTGTCGAATCTGACATTGTCGGCACGAGAATATCGAACTCTCAGAATCTCAAGTGTGTAAACGGAAATCTCCATAAGGGGAGATTTCCATTTACTGCAATGTAGTGTGGTCTTGGAGTTGGTATATTTAAGTAGCGGGGGGTGTGGGAGGTGCAGGGGGACTTGCCCCCTGCTTAAACCTGTTAGGGTACTTTTTTCTTTTTTTTTGTCTTTTTATAAAGTCGACGTTTGAAGACATCGACCATATGGTGTCGACCATATGTTGTTCGATGTTTTCAACCGTTGATCTTATAATATAGACCCAGATATGGGATATGCAATGGCATCTGCCGCTATTTGTAGGTATTCAGCAGGAAGGATGTCAGCAGCGAGGGTGGTAGGTTTTAGTTTTTTTATTAGTGTTTTGATAAAGCTAGTGGATACCGGTTGGAAGCTACATTGGGGGTGATTGGTGGGTAGGTCAGGGGTGTGGTTTAAGTTTGTAGGGGTTAGTTGATTTGCTAGGGATGGGATTGTTTCAGTGAAAAAGTTATTATAAGCGGCAGCTATGGTCTCAGGGGAGCTATGGGTGTGGTTAGCTGGGGTTGGGGTGGTAAATGATCAGGATGTAGAAGTTGATTTAGGCCTGCCCAGAACTTTTGACGGTGGTTTTGGTGTCTTTGTAAGAGATTTTGGTAAAAGTTTTTTTTGTCTAGTAGAATAGATTTTTATGTATCATTCCTGAGTTGACAATATTTTAAATGGTCAAGTGGGGCTTTAGTTGTTCTCCAGCTGGCCCAGGCTCTGTGTCTAGTTTTGATTTTAGATTTGGTATCCTTTGTGAGCCTTGGTGCTGTATTTGATCTAGATTTTATTGTACGTGCTGGAGCATGGGAATCAAGGATGCTTAGGAATTTAGTAAAGTAAGCTATAGCTTCTTCTAATGGTAGATTTTTTAGATTTGACCGGTCAACTGCTTTTAGTTTATTTAGGAAAATAGCAGCGTCAAAGTTTTTTTGTTTCTGCGTGTTTTATATTTGGTCTGGTGGGACTTTCCTGCCTTATGTTTTATGATATAGGTTAGTATATGGTCACTAAGGTCGGCAGGGAGAATGCCAGCTGTGTATTGTTGGGGTTGGTAATTAACTAGGATCCAGTCTAGGATGCTTTCCCTGTTCGTTGGTTTATTTAATATATCCAGTGCTTATCAATTAGAGGTACAAAGAAAGGCAGCAAAGGATTTAGCAGAAGGTAAAACTTAAGAGAAAAGTACTTATATGAAAACTTAGGTAGATTGAGGTAGGCAGCTTGTATAGACCTGCATTAAAACAAATAGAGGTAGTGGAAGTTATCAGGGAAATTGAAGATTTGAAGGAGAGAAAGTATGCAGAAGGAGTGGCAGTCTGTAGAAGAACAGTATAAATGACAGATGTGGGAGAGAATACAGTGAGAGTTCTTGGTGTTAGAAATATAAAATAACATTTGTAAAATTAGGGTACAGAAAAGTCAAGTAAAGGGAGTGTAACTTTGAAGGTGGAGTTTAGGTTGGTTAAATACAGGTGTGGGGGGGGGGGGAGTAGCCTTGGGTAGTACATAACCACAACCAGCTATTTAGCAGATGTTCCTTTAGTGACATTTTGAAGCCATGCATTGTGTCTACCTGTCTTATTTCAGGGGGAATTTGGTTCCAGATTTCTGCTACCTAGTTCGAGAATAATAAGTCTCTTGTGCTGTTGTTTGAATTTGTGATGGATAGAAAAGCTTTGCTGTTGTTAGTGATACAAGGTTGTAGCATCCTTAGAAAGCTGGGCATTTTTCTGTGGAATTTATTAGTTTATGGGCTGTAACAAATTGATGGTAGTTGAGGTGGTTTTTAAGTTCCAGCCATTTAAGGCTTTTTAGTGCTATGCAGTGGTAGTTTTTTTGAGAATTATTTGTAACAGATTTTGCAGTTTTGTTATAGGCTATCTCCACTTTATTTTTGATGGTTAAGATTTGTAAAGAAGGGTGAGGCATAGAGTACGGATGAATGTAGGTATGTTTATGTTATGATATTTTTTTGGAGTTGTTAGTGAGGAATTTCCTAGCCCTGGAGAGGGATCTTAGTTTACAGTTTATGTTTTGACGCCTAGGAGTAGGTGTTGGGTCATAGGTTCATAGGTAGATACTAGGCTATCTGCCCTAGGGCATTTATAAGCCTAGCCAGAGTGTATTTGGCTTCCGCCTCCCTATTAGATTAGCCTACTGTGCCTCTGTAAAGTAGGTCACAGAAGGTACCCTTTTAAGATTAATTTACTGTGCCTCTATCTAGCAGGGACACAGGAGAGATCCCAGGGGTGAATTTGCGATTTCCCATCCACGCGTCCAAATTTCGCTTGAAGAGGGTCAGCGAGGGGCTATGTCTAACATGAATTGGGATTCTATTCCAGAATGAGGGGAGCCTCTGGGAAATGAATCTGTCCCTCCAGCATGTCCTATTTATTTTTGTGCTAAGGTTTAGGTCCCTGGAGCGTGTAGCTCTAAGGGACTTGGATTTTTTGAGGTGGAGCATGTCCATTAATTCTGGGTTTGACATGGCTTTGTACGTCAGGCATAGATCGCCTCTGAGTAGGCGGTAAGCAACTGAGTAGAGCTGGAGTTTCTTTAGTCGAGCTGCATAGGAAATCTGTTTGTAGCCCGTGATCCTCTTGGTGAGGTACTTTTGGGGTCTCTCCAGTTGCTGCAGGTGTCGGGTAAGGTACATCCCAAAAGGGACATTGTTTTCAATTATGGGCCTGATGAGTGACGAGTAGAGGGGCACAATGACCTCTCTTGATCTAGATGCGAACCCTTTCATGATAAGGTGGGCTATATAGAAGGTCTTTCTAACCACTTTGGCAATGTGATTATCAAAGGAGAGATTACTATCTACGTTGGTCCCCAAATCTCTAATTATTTCTTCTGTACTTAATGGATTACCACCTATTTGGTAATTTGTGGGCACCTTGTTTTTCCCAAAGGGGATGACTATGCACTTTTTAGCATTTAGCTTGAGGCCGTGGCTCTGGCACCAAGCATCCGTCTCTGAGAGACCCTTTTGGAGGATGCTTGTGTCAGCTGGAGATTCGATTATGGCCCCCAGTTTGCAGTCATCTGCGAACTTTGTCAGCCATAATCCCCCCGTGTTAGCCTGAACTTCAGAGAAGTATATACCGAACAAGAGAGGTCCCAGAACTGAGCCCTGTGGGACGCCACTTGTAACTGGTTTGGATTCAGACATGGCACCTGCGATTCTGACCATGTGGGTTCTATCTCTGAGCCAGTTTGCAACCCATCTTGTGATATAGGGGTTGATATTTAAGCTGGTAAGCTTATTTATGATGTCCGAGTGGGGTATTGTGTCGATGGCTTTTGCGAGGTCCAGGTAGGCTGTGTGGACTACCTTGCCCTCATCTATGGCTTTGGTAACTGTTTCAAAGAAATCAACTAGGTTTAAGAGGCAAGATCTGCCCTTAACAAAGCCGAATTGGGTAGGGTCCAGTGTCTGGAGGCTCCCAATGTCTTTGTTTATGAGTTCCATGATAATATGCTCCATAGCTTTACAGACCAGAGTAGTCAGGCTTATGGGGTGATAGTTTCCGGGGTCCGTTGTGGCACCACCTTTGTGGAGTGGGACCATTGTAGCTGTTAGCCATTCTTTGGGTACATATCCTGTAGTAAGACTAAATTTGAAAAGTGACTTAATGTGAGGGTTCAGTTCTTCTTGGAGCACATGTAAGACACAGCCTGGGACACCGTCCGGTCCTATAGATGCTGTATTTTTTGCTTTGGAGAGGGCAGCTTTCACCTGTGCATCTGTGATGTCAGGGAGGTTACATTCAGTTGGGATAGGCATTTGCTCCTTTGGGAGGGAAGGGGGGGAGAAGTTTGTGCTGAATCTGTCTACCAGGATGTTGGCTATGTCTGTAGGTTCGATATATTTTTTACCATTATGCAACAATTCAGAGCATATCTGGGAGTTTCCTCCCATGTTCCTGATATAACTAAAGAAGGCCTTGTGATTATCTTTAGTGTCTAGGGCAATTTTTCGTTCGAAACTGGCCTTTGATGATTTTAAGAGGGATCGAAGTTTCTTGCTAATACTGATCAGAGATGCCTTCCCTTTTTGGGATTTTGCTCTGTCATGCAGTAGCTTCCTCCTTCTGTTGTATAGCTTATTTATGGCTGGGGTCCACCAGACCGGTCTCCTGTTTTTGGAGGAATGAGTCTTGGTTTTATTTGGGATAGCACGATCCATGCATTCCTGCAGGTGCTCATAGAATGCATTTGTAAAGGATTCTGTGGATTGGGCTGTATTATCCTCTGGCCCAGGGGCTTTGAAGGATTCCACCTCAGTCTTGAGAAGTGCAAAGTTGGCTTTTGAGTAATTCTTTACAATGATTTCCTTGGCTGGGAGTGGGGACGGGATATGGATGTCCAGGGAAATTTGTTTATGGTCTGATCTTACCAATGAGGGGTTTACGTCTGGTGTGGAACATAGAGTCCCCATGTTGGTGATGACCAGGTCCAATATGTTGTTCCCTCTTGTGGGAGTGGTGACCAGTTGTTCCATTGCGTTAGAGTTTATAAATTCAAGGAACCGTTGCAGGGTGTTTGGGCTAGAGTAGTTTTCCCAGTCAATGTTTGGGTAGTTGAAGTCACCCAATAACATAGTGTTTGGAGAGACCTTCATATTCTCCAGTGTTCTCAGGAATGCCAAGTGGGGCTCCTGTAATAGGGAGGGTGTTCTGTAGCAGGCTACAAACTGAAAGGCAGTTTTGCCCGCTGTTAGTTGCACATGGATGGTTTCCGATGCTTCGTGCAGTGCCACTAACCTGGAGGTGTAGGTATCTTTGATGAATATAGATACTCCCCCTCCTTTTGTGCTTCGGTCCGAGTTTTGGGGCCGAAATGCATGGTATGAGTTATAATTTGGTAGTGCTGGGGTGCTCTCAGAAGCCTTGAACCAGGTTTCTGTTACTGCACAGACATCGATTTTCTCCATACTGAGGAGAGCCTCGAGTGCATGCATCTTGAAGTTTAGACTTCTGGCATTGAGTAGCATTACCTTTAGTTTTTTTATCCTTGGGTTGTCTATGGAGTTGGGTTTGTCCTTTGAGCCTTGCCTAAAAAAGGCACTACGGAGGTGGCAAGAGATTGGCCAGTATACAAAAGCCTAAGGGTGACAGGTGCAAGCCGTCCCTAACAAAGGAACATGGCTTGTCAAGCATGTCATCCCAGGCTGACAGACACTGGATCCCCTTTGAATGACACCAATACTTTAGCCAGTTGTTGAAATTGATCATTTTGTCTTTATACTGTGGCATCATTCTTGGTGAGGGCAAGATGCTACTCAAGGTCAGGGTCATACCAGCCTGGGCTACATGGTCAGAGAGCTCCTCTATGTCATATCTGACATTATCACTGAGCATTACTCCAAGGAGTTTTGCCTGTGTCTCATATTCTATATTTGTTTTGTTGGCTGATAGGATATGAAAACATTGTTTTTGGTTAAACACTACTCAGTTTTTAGGAGTAAAACACTTCAGTTGTATTTTTCAGCATTTAAGAGCAAATCTGAGCCATCTAGTCCGAATTCTATGGCTGTAAAGGCCTTTCGGGTCTTGTCTTGTGGGGAGGCCTAGTATTTTCACTGAGCAGATGAGAGTGGCGCTATCTGCATATTGTACCAGGGTAGCTTGTTTAGTGGTGGAGCGCAGATTATTGTTAAAGATATTGAAAAGTAACAGTGCTAGAATTGATCACTGAAGGACACTGAATATGACTGTGAGGAAATCACAATAGTCTGTTACCATTTCACAGCTTGTTTCCTATTGGATAACCAGTTTAGTGATGGGATATTGATGCCTAGAGAGGTTAGTTCCTCAAGGTGTGTCTGGTGTGAAACACTATCAAATGCTTTGTATAGGTCTAGGAAGAATGTTGAGACAGATTACTGTTGTTTCCGAATTGATTAACTGTGTTTTATAGGTTCATTGGTAGGTACTAGGCTATCTGCTCGAAGGCATTTACAAGCCTAGCCAGAATGTATTGGCTTTCACCACCCCCTGAGATTAGTTCCCTGTGCCTCTGTCCAGCAGAGCCACTGAAGTGATCCCCAGGGTAAACTTTCTGTATCCCATCCACTCGTCAAGGTTTCTCTTGAAGAGTGTTAGCAAGGAGCTCTGCCTAATGTAGACTGGAATCTTGTTCCAAAGCATGGGAAGTCTCTAGGACAGGAACCTATCCCTCCAGCATGTCCTATTTATTGTTGTGGTGAGGTTTAGATCCCTAGAGCATGTGGCTCGAGGGGATATTGTTTTCTTTAGGTGGAGCATGTCCATCAAATCTGGGTTGGGCATGGCCTTGTTTGTCTGGCAGAGATCACATCTAAGTAGGCGGTATGCAACCGAGTACACCTGGAGTTTCTTCAGTCGAGCTGCATAGGGCATCTATTTGAGGCCAGTGATCCTCTTGGTGAGGTACTTCTGTGGTCTTTCCGGCTCTTGCAGGTGTCTTGTAAGGTACATCCCAAATGGGGCGTTGTACTCTATGATGGGTCTGATGAGTGAAGAGTAGAGGGGCACAATGACCTCTTTTGATCTAGATGTAAACCCTTTTGTGATTAGGTGGGCCACATAGAAGGATTTTCTAACCACTTTAGCAATGTGATTATCAAAGGAGAGATTACTATCTTCTTGGGTCCCCAGATCCCTTATTACGTTTTCCGTATTTAGGGGACTACCACCTATGTGGTGGTTTGTGGTTACTTTGTATTTTCCAAAGGGGATGACAATGCACTTTTTGGCATTTAGCTTGAGGCCCATGATTTTGACAGCAGGTATCCGTCTCAGTGAGACCCTTTTGAAGGATGTCTGTGTCAGACAGAGAGTCAATTATAGCTCCTAGTTTGCAGTTACCTGCGAACTTGGTCAGCCATAGTCCTCATGTGCTTGCCTGTACCTCTGAGAAGTATATGCCGAACAGGAGGGGTCCTAGGACTGAGCCCTGGGGAACCTCAGTTGTAACCGGTTTAGAGTCAGACCTAGCTCCTGCAACTCTCACCATGTAGGTTCTGTTCGTGAGCCAATTGGCAACCCATCTTGTGACATAGGGGTTTATGTTCAGGCTGGTGAGCTTGTCTGTAATACCAGAATGTGGAATGGTGTCGAAGACCTTTGCAAGGTCTAGGTAGGCTGTGTGTACCACCTTTCCCTCATCTATAACCTTGGTAACTGTCTCAAAGAAGTCCACCAAGTTTAGGAGGCACGATCTGCCCTTAACAAAGCCGAACTGGGTAGGGTCCAGTGTTTGGAGGTTTCCAGTGTCTCTGTTAATGAGTTCCATGATGATGCGCTCCATAGCCTTGCAGACCAAGCTAGTCAGGCTTATAGGGCGATAGTTCCCAGGGTCTGTTGTGGCTCCACATTTGTGGAGTGGAATAACCATTGCTGTGCGCCACTCTATGGGTACATAGCCTGTGGAGAGGCTGAGTTTGAACAGTGTGTTTAGGTGAGGGGTTAGTTCGTCTTTGAGCTGATGTAGGACGCAGCCTGGGACACCATCCGGTCCTATTGATGCTGTGTTTTTGGCTTTGGAGAGGGCTGTTTTAACCTGAGTGTGTGTGTGATTTCAGGGGCTCTACATTCTTCTGTTATGGTTATGGGCCCTTTTGGGGTTTGGAGGGGGGGTGAAGTTTGCACTGAACCTGTCTGCCAGGATGTTGGCAATATCAGTTGGTTCAGTGTATTTTGTGCCATTCTGCACCAACTCTGAGCAGGTCTGAGCATTGCCACTTAGATTCTTGACATAGCTAAAGAATGTCTTGTGGTTATCTTTGGAGTCCTTGGCAATTTTTCTTTCGAAGCTCGTCTTGGATGATTTTAGGAGGGATCGTAGTTTCTTGCTGATACTGATCAGGGATATCTTCCCTTCTTGGGATTTTACTCTTTTCTGTACTAGTTTCCTCCTTCTATTGTATAGCTTGTTTATGGCAGGGGTCAACCAGACTGGTTTCCTTTTCTTGGAGGAGTGAGTCTTGGTTTTGCTTGGGATAGCACGATCCATGTATTCTTGTAGGTGCATGTAGAATGCATTAGTAAAGTATTTTGCAGCTTGGACAGTGTTATCCTTTAGCATGAAGGCTTTGAAACTTTCCACCTCGGTCTTAAGTAATGTGAAGTTTGGTTTTGAAAAGTTTTTCATGGTGGTTTCTTTGTCCGGGTGTGGGGGCAGAATATAGATATCCAAAGTGATTTGTTTATAATCAGATCTAATCAGAGAGGGGTTGACCTCCAGTGTGGAACATCAGTCACCCATGTTGTTGATAACCAGGTCCAATATGTTGTCACCTCTGGTGGGAGTGTTGACCAGTTGATCTGGGGCATTTGAGTTTATAAATTATAGGAAATGTTGGGCAAAGGCGTTAGTACTTAAGTAATTCTCCAAGTTAATGTTTGGGTAATAGAAATCACCCAATATTAGGGTGTTTGATAAGTCCTTTTTGTTTTCCAGTGTTTCCAGAAACACGGAATGGGGGTCGTGGGACATGGTGGGTGATCTGTACCAAGCTACAATTTGTATTGCAGTTTTTCCCGTTGTTAGTTGCATGTGGATGATCTCTGAAGCGTTGTGCTGTGCCACTAACATGGAGGTGTGGGTATCCTTTATGAATATAGATATGCCCCCACCTTTTGTATTTCGGTCTGGGTTCTGTGGCTGATGTGTATGGTTTGAGTTGTAGCCTGGTAGTGCTGGGGTGCTCTCTGGTGCCTTAAACCAGGTTTCTGTTACTGCACATATATCTATTTTCTCCATACTGAGGAGTGCCTTGAGTGTGTGCATTTTGAGGTTAAGAATTCTGGCATTGAGTAGCATTACCCTCAGTTTTTTGTTGGGTGTGGTAAAAGGAGATTAGTGGTACTTTGTTGGGTGTGATAAAAGGAGAGTAGTGGTACTATGATTAGGCAGGAAGCCATGTTGAATCAAAGAGATCACGTTATGGTTGGTGAGGTATTTGAGCTATTGGGTGTGGATATATTTTTCTAATATCTTGGATAGGGGTGGGAGGATGGCTAATAGACAGTAGTTGATTAGGTCTGTAGAGTTTCTGCATTTAAGGATATGATGTATGCTATTTTCCAAGTGTTGGGGTTCTGGTTTCTTTTAATGGCTCTGTTGCTAAGTATGGGCACTGGGAGCGTTGTTGCTTCTGCTGTTGTTTTGCTGTACTCTGCTGGTAATGTGTCACCTGCCAAGGTGTTTAATTTCATTTCTTGCAGGTACTTTTTTATTGTGGAGGGGGTTGTACTATCAACTTTAAAGGGTGTTTTGTTGTTGGTATGGGGAATAGTGAGGGCTGAAGTGGAGTTTTGTTTGATTAATGATAAGATAGAATTTACAAAGTGGGTATTAAACTGAGTTGGTATATTATCTGGGTATTCAGAGGTTGGGTAGGTAGAGGGCTGCTAAGGGTTTAGCAGTGACTTTACAGACTGCCAGAACAGTTTTGGATTATTTTTGTGGGTATTTTGTAGCTTTGTTAAATATTCTTTCTTGCCATTAAGTATTTATTTTTGTGAGATTTATGAGATGTCTATTATCCTGCAGTGTTAATTGAATTTTATATTTTGTATATTTTTCCAGACCTGGTCTCTATTTAATTGTAGTTGTTTAGTAGTCTTTGTTAGCCAGGATGCTGGAAAGGATTTGTTTCTTAGTGGGGTGTGCTTATTTAGGATGGTTAGGAAGATATGATTAAAATGAGTAAGTGTATCATCTAGTGGTAATGTTTTTAGACAGTTCCAGTTATACTGGTTTAGAGTTATTGTAAAACATTCATGGTTGAAATTCTGCAGATTATGGACTTGTTTTATTTTGCATGTTACTTGCTTCTGAATGTTTAGCCGCTGTGTGATAGTGTAGGTGGGTAGATGGTCACTAATACTGTCTGGTAAGGTTCCAGTGGCATTGATGTTGTGGGGCCTATTTGAAAGAATCCAGTCTAGTGTGCTTTCTTTGCTAGACGCTTTGTGGGTCCTGGTAGGGATGTTTAATAGTTGTGAGCATCTGAATAAGTCTAGGTCAGGTGACATGCTTGTTATTTGTTTACAGACAATGTTTACGTCACCTAAGATTACGGTCTTTTTTTTATATTATGAAGGCCTTCTTCAATTGTGGCTAGATTGTTTCCAAGAGTAATGTATATTCCAACTAGGCAGACTGATTTACTGTTACTGGTTTGAGATGGGTAATGAGAATTTCAGTGTTTTGAAATTTTGAGGTAGTTTGAGGATGTTGATGTTGGATTACTTCTAGGGTGTTTTTAAAAAAATACTGCTACTCCACCTGCTCTTTTTGTTAGTTTTATTCTGCCCTGATTATGTTGTATCTGGGGAGAATTTTTTGTTGCTAGTTATTTCTCTCTTTAGCCAGGTTTCAGTAACTGTAAGTATGTCAGGGTTATAGTGTGAGAGGGTTGTGTGGAGATCATGGGTCTTGTTACATATACTTTGAAACCTTATGTTTAGGAGAAATAGTTTGTGACCCAAGTTGTGGTTTGGGAGAGGAGTTATGTCATTTTGAAGGAGTGTGATTAATTAGGACTGCATATTGGTGCTTGGATCAGGTTTGAGGTGCATGCCCCCACTTTGGAGATGCTTAGTTTTGGTATGCAGATATATGTAGAAAATGTAGCTTTTTTATGTGCATGTAGGTAGGCGAAGAATGCTGACTTACTGAGCTTTAAGTCTTTAAAGGTGTGTGTGTTTAGTACTAGTGAGTGATAGTTCAGAGATGTGTTCGAAAAATGTGGTGTGTTAGAGGGCTGCTGTAGTCATGTATTTGTGTGAGAGAAAATGGGTGGATGTAAGTGTGATTGCAAGATTGTGGTGTTTTGTGAGAAGAGTGAGCAGTGTTATGGTGATTGTATACAACTGAATGTTCTTTTTCTGTACGTTGTATGCATCACCTCCACAACAGGCTTTGCCCTTTTAGTATAAGTGGCTTGCTTATTCTTTAATAACATTAATACTATAAATGTGGAATATATTTAAGTAGTCTCTGAACCCTTGGCTTAAATGCATTCTTCCTGACTGACTTTAGATGTGGAAAGGGCTCTTTAGCAAGAGCTACCTTTATGGGTCATTTCCATGATTATTTATTGGCATTTGATTTTCAGGAAAGTCTAACTGCGTAGGAACCTATTTTCAGCAGAGGTCCAGGCAGAAAATTTCCAAATGTCATATGACATTTCTCATTTGAAAGTAGTGACAGAGCTATTCACAGCAAAACCCAAATTTATATCTTAGCTGAGAAAAGGATGTGAGAACCCATTGATCATTAATGTGGAATTTGTACATTAGTAACAAACAAGCTTGTACTAAATTCCTCCCATGTTATCCACCTAACAAGCTCGCTTCCTATTAGCAGATGCGAGTTGTGCCACATGAGAATGGAAGACCCCAAATTTCTTGGAGGCTTGATCTCCTTGATTAAAGAAGAGAGGGTCTTAACAATACATTTTACGTTATGTCCTTTATTCAGTGATAGGGCTAGCTTGTTTGGGAACCACCTCAACAGTGCTAGCAATCAGGAGAGAAGTGTCTAATCTAGCATAAAGAAATGTTCTGCCTTACCACTCACATAGCAAATGCGGAATAGCGAAGGCTACAGCAGAGCGAGAAAAGTCAGGAGGGCATAATTCCATCACCTGTATCATGGCACGCATTATGCAGAGCCTCCTCTTTGTCTTCTCTTATCCCAACTAAACCACTCTTAGAGTCTTCATTTTCTTCAGTGGCAGGTGAGTCAGTTATCAAATCCCGTTCTGTTAGTCAAATTCTACAGGAATGACGGGACCAGTCAAAGACTTGGTGTGTCAGCCACAGGCATACCCTCATTGCCAAGAAATGTAGCATGACATTCTTCAGTAAATATAACAGAACTATTGCATATCATATAAATATTATTCCAGATAAATCAGGCCTACTCATCATGGATTTGGGTACCTCTATTTTTAGGCATCTTTATTAAATATGGCATTTTCAAAAAGTACTATAGGTACTTATACAGTAACAGAAAAGAAAAACAAATAACATGCTCTTTATTTTCATGCAGTATATGCATATATGTTTTCTTTCACTGCAACATTCCATAAATTGCTCAAGTCCTGCCTTCCCCTTAAATTTCATTCAACCTACTGAGCATTATTCTGCATGTACTGTTCCCACCAATTTGCTGGCTCCCTACAGAAATGTCGGTGCCTGTAATGCCGAGTGCCATAATGAAGAAAAACAAAAAAAAAAGACCAAAAATACTGGACAGGAGTGAATATCGAACATCGCTCTTCAACTTTAAACTTGTTTGACAGGAGTGAATATCGGACATCACTCTTCTACCTTAAACTTGTTTTTGCAAGAGGCAAGCCCTCTGCATACCCAAGTTTATATATACCAACTCTGAGATCACCATACATCAGAGAAAAGGGAATAGTCTGAGTAATGGCAATCCTGGACTGGGTATATGTAAGTCTGGATTTTCTGCCATTCAGTATCCACACTATGGGACTCAGCATTATGGGTCTTGACCATTCAAATGGCTACCAGTTTGCTCCTTAACATTTCTAAATAATCCACCTGCATTTATTTTATCTCCGCTAAAATGTTCAGCATGTCAGTTGCAGTTGGTTTAGATTTTGATTTCCATTTTCTAGAAAATTGCCTTTTTAATGGCCATTAGCATTAAACTTTTAAGCCCTTAATTTGTCTGGGCAATTTAGATCCTAAATCCCAGATCAAAAGAATAATTTCCTTAGTTACAGTCACTTTCTCCCCCCAACATTTCTGACAAAATACACTGTAGGTATTTTTTTTTAATCTGCCAACTCATTACATTCCCAAAAAGCATGTTCCCAATTACTGTTGTCTTCCTTGTCACACTTCCAGTATTTGCTATGTATTTGAAGAAAAGTTATCTGAAGTCTGATTGGGATATAAATATCTATGCAAACACTTCCAAGCAAACATCCTAAACCTTCTGGACTTTGTTACATGGGAGTCATGCAGATATCCTGTCATTGTTTCTTTTATACGGACATGCATCCAGTCAGACTATCCCGATCATGAAATGTAAAATAAAAAATAAAATAAAATATATAACCTTTACATTCTTTCTTCCCAATGTTTTTTAACCTCCTCTGATTAAGTCTTATAATTATCATGAAACAGTTTATATGTCCCACTAATTATCCTTTTTACAAAGCAACTTCTGTTCTAGAATCAACTAAAAACCCTACCATATTCCCCTTATACTGAGCAGTGGATGCTAGACACCCATCTGGCTCTTAATGCAACCAAAACAAAACTTATGCTATTCAATGCCTCCAAAATCTCTTCCGTAGGTAAACAGTCCTTCGTAATCACCAGCAAAAATAATACTCCCCTAGAAGTGTTCTCTGAAACAAAATTACTAGGAATAACCATTGATGATCAATTAAAATTTGACAAGCACCTACATGTAAATATCAGAAAAAACTCATAAAAAAACTCGGTATGCTTTACAGTCACAGTCACTTTAGCTCTCCCTCCACCAGGATTACACTAACCAATACAAACCTTATCCCTTCCCTTTTATATGGTGCAACTATCCTCACTAACCTACAATCTTACTTCAAAACAAAACTCTTATCTTGTTATAACAAAATATTCAAGTTTGCTGCAGGTCACAGAGCCTCTTCCCACCACTGTAATTCCCTCCACCAATTAGGTTGGCTAGAGTAACCTAACTTACTAACTTATACCCAACTCATCCAGGCACATAAACTCATTCATAACCAATCTCTCTGCCCCTCGCTAGCAAACACCCTTGAAATGCACAAATCAGACCGACTCCTGAGATCCAGTTTCCCAAACCTTATTAAACTACACAAACCCACACATCCAGCTGGGAATCACCTGATGTCCTTCTCTCTAGCTCGCCTTTGGAACTCTCTCCCCCCTTCTATCTGCACCACTAGCAGTCTCAACTTGTTTAAAACCTCACTGCACTCACACCTTACTTCACAATGGCAATGCTCATGCTCCCTTCCTACCTAATTCTAACTACACTTTCTTGTAAGATATTCTTACTTACTTACCTAACACTGCCTCCTATAGTTCTCCATCATTAATGATGTATATGACCAACGACTAAATGTACCTGGAAAAAAAAACTTTTTATTTGCTTTTTCTACCTACTTAATCTATGCAATTTTTGTAATTCAAAATTTCTTTGATTTTTTTCTTTACTTACACTGTAATGTTTATGATTTGTTCTTTTCTAATACTGTAATGTTTAACTGAAATGTATACCGAAGATTTGTACTTTCTGTATTATATATTTGTATTTTTCTGGAACTTTTCTCCCCAGGAATCCATTGAAATGGGCTCTTTGTGGCCCAATGTACTATCCTGGAAAACAAAAGTCAAATAAATAAATAAATCTGGTCTTTCATTAGCAATCCCTTGCCTCCTTCCTCTTTGCCTATACTGTCCCTAGTAGGGGCTGGGGTACCTTTGCTGACAAATTCTCCTTTAATCACCACATCTCTCTCTTGTAGCTAGGAAATGTTTTTACCTCAAACAACTAATCTTTTGGGGTACCTCTACAAATTAGTCACAGTCCAACTCCCCTTTTAGCACATTATTCAGTGTAATGCCCCATTCAGCATTTACATCACTAAAGACTTACACCAGCCACAAGATTTCAGGTCTTAGTACCCGTACGTACTCTGATAGGCTAAAAACCCTGTCACTCTGCTCCTTGCCATGCACTATTCTGAGTTGTGATCGCTGTTTAATGTTCTTTGATGTGAACAGTTTGCAATCTTTGAACTCCTTCACATAAATAGAACCAGTGGTAACTCAAACACCCACTCTAAAAACAGAAACCTGTACTGCCACCTTAACAGCATTAGCAGTTATGGCAGGCACCTAACCCAGCTTATCACCCAGTTCTGAAACAGTTTTGCCTTACATGTCAAGCAGAGCTCTTCCAGGCAACCTTAAAAACTACTCTGGCTGACTGGATGGATAATTACAAATTTGCATTAGTATATATGGAGGGGAACTGCTTAATGGGAAACTATTAATTTCCCACCAGTACTGGGTGATATGGCTGAGCATCTCTGCAAAAATATATGGGCCTATAAAATAAGATAGTGGGATTTTACTCTTTAGCGGATGACTGTCAGTCCCATGAGTACCCCAAAAGTTTAGTGTTGCTGAGGTTGATATTCACTTAGGAAGAAGTTCAGTAGCCAACAGGAAAATATGGGGAAAGTGGGCATCCTCTTCTCATACATACATAACAAATTTCTTTTATACTTGTCCAATTTGCTTTGAAAGGGATCTTAAAGTATCATTTAAAAACCTGTTTTTATGTTTTATTATATCTAAACATTCCTTGCTATCTAAGGTGTTACTTTCTTTTTATTCTTAATTTTGACCTTGAGAAAATGCCATCACAAATTTTGATATAAACATGCCCAGTCTAAATAAGCCAACTTTTGTCATAGTACTTTTGGATTCACATTATCATAATATGGCTTCCTAACCCATTAACCTTTTTAACCTTCCCTTTTCAGTATTTACAAACACAAACTCAGGTAATGATTCCTAATCATTTGACAAAGAGCTTCACAACTTTGAACAAATTCATCCCTGTTGATCAGTATCTGATCTGATAGTGAAACAAATTCCAAAGCTGGAATATTTTCTTGGTTTATTGTAGGAAACCAAAATCAGGTTTTCATTCAGCTATAACTGGATTACCTTATAATTTGAGTTGAAGTCGCCTACAGCAATCCAGGTTTCATTAAGATTTACAACCTTCATTATAAATTTAATGTATTTAAGGCCAAGGTCGAATGTGTTAGCTGGCAAATACACAACATTAGGAAGTATATTTAGTTTATTACATAACATAACAGAAACTGTAGTTCTTGGTTGACATTGCATATATAATCAGTCCTTTCAGCTGTAAAGGCATTTCCCATTAATATGAGAGCACCACCTTTCTCGTTTAGTTTCTAGTTCCTCTACTATTGAATAACCAAGGCACCTTATGAAAGTAATAATATGTAAACGAAGAATCAGTGAAATTAATACAATGATAAATATGTTTCTCAACTGATAAAAACGAGTTCTGCTTTGGTAAAAATTCAAATAAATACATAGATAAATATGTAGTTTGGCATACAACGTTTGAACATTTCAAATGTAGTTAAATCCCCATATTTTTCCAAATTTATTTTATTAAAACTTTTTTAAGACATATTCAAAAAAGTATATTGAAAATACACAGTGTTAATAATGAGAGCCTCAAAAGAGTTTAAGCATTTTTAAGGGAGTAGCAAATGTATCCATGGTATTTCAAAACATAAGTAGAACCAACAGACTATGTAGAATGTTGAATAGTACAGTATGGGAATTAACAGAGCAATTAAAAAAATTGTGAAGCAGAAAAATGGTTATCAACATTCATTTTTGCTAGCATGACAGCCTTGGTGCTCAAAAATGTGTTTTGACAAACTCTCAAAAGTGTTTCATCGTTAGCTGAGTTAGACATTTTCTGTGTTGGACTGTAGCAGAATACAATGCAATCATAGTGATTTAGTATGCAAACTGTATGATAATAACGTTCTTAGAGTGGAAGAAAATTGAGTCAGAGGATGATGTCCAAATTTTGTTTCCAGCATTCTACTTTATGCTGTATTTCTTATATTTGCTATTTTAAACACTTTAATGTGTTTAAATAGCTTTTGTTTGAAAGTTATCCCTTGGTAATTTGGACATATCTGTCCAATTTATAGTGAAATAGTGTTATGTTATCACACAAACTGTTATTTGTTGGAGTTCATCTCATAAGTGAAGATGTACAAAAAAGCTAATTGCCTATTCTAAGGGACAATCTTCAAGCCTAGTGAGGTTACTTTATTCAATAGGGAGCCTCACTGCTTTTAAACAGGTGGGCAGTGCCATATCATTTGTACTCATCATCATCATCTTCTTTTGGCTGTTCCCGTTAGGGGTCGCCACAGTGGATCATGTTTCCATTTCTTCCTGTCCTCTGCATCTTGCTCTGTCACACCCACCACCTGCATGTCCTCTCTCACCACATCCATAAATCTTATCTTAGGCCTTCCTCTTTTCCTGTTACCTGATAGCTTCATCCTTAGCATCTTTTTCCCAATATACTCTGCATCCCTCCTCAGCACATGTCCAAACCAATGTAATCTTGTCTCTTTGGCTTTGTCTCCAAACCTTCCAACCTGGGGGCTGACCCTCTAATATACTTATTCCTAATCCTATCCACCCTCATCACACCCAATGCAAATCTCAACATCTTTACCTCTGCCACTTCCAGCTCTGACTCCTGCCTTTTTGTCATTGCCACTGTCTTCAACCCATATAACATAACTGGTCTCATTACCCTCTAGTAGACCTTCCCTTTCACTCTTACTGGTACTCGTCTGTCACAAATCACTCCTGACACTCTTCTCCACCCACTCCATCCTGCCTGTACTCTCTTATTCACCTCTCTTCCACACTCACCATTACTCTGAACTATTGATCCCAAGTATTTAAACTCATCCACCTTCTCCATCTCTACTCCTTGCCTCCTAACCATTCCTTTATCCTCCCTCTCATTCACACACATATTTTCTGTCTTAGTCCTGCTGACCTTCATTCCTCTTCTCTCTAGAGCATATCTCCATCTCTCCAGGGTCTCCTCCACCTGTTCCCTACTCTCACTACAGATCACAATGTCCTCTGCAAACATCATAGTCCACGGGGACTCCTGTCTGAACTCATCTGTCAACTTGTCCATCACCATTGCAAATAAGAAAGGGCTCAGAGCTGATCCTTGATGTAATCCCACCTCCAACTTAAACGCATCCATCACTCCCACTGCAGACCTCACTGCTGTCACACTACCCTCGTACATATCCTGTACCACTTTTACATACTTCTCTGACACTCCCGACTTCCTCATACAATACCACAACTCCTCTCCAGGCACGGTGCTATATGCTATCTCTAAGTCTACAAAAACACAATGCAACTCCTTCTGACCTTCTCTGTACTTCTCCATCAACTCTCTCAGAGAAAACATTGCATCTGTAGTGCTCTTTCCTGGCATGAAACCATACTGCTGATCACTAATCATCACATCCCTTCTTAACCTAGCTTCCACTACTCATTCCCATAACTTCATGTTGTGACTGATCAGTTTAATAGGTTCATAGGTTCATACTAGGCTATCTGCCCTAGGGCATTTATAAGCCTAGCCAGAATGTGTTTGGCTTTCGCCACCCATTTTAAATTAATTTTGCTATGCCCTTTTTCGAGGTTAGTATACTGTGCCCTCTGTAGTTACTACAGCTCGGCCCATCATCTTCATTCTTAAAAATCAGTACCAAAACACTTTTTCTCCATTCCTCGGGCATCCTCTCACTTTCCAAAATTTCATTAAACAATCTGGTTAGAAACTCCACTGCCATTTCACCTAAACACCTCCATGCTTCCACAAGTGTGTCACCTGGACCAAAAGCCTTTCCATTCTTCATCCTTTTCATAGCTATCCGTACTTCCTCCTTGCTAATCCATTGCACTTCATGATTCACTATCCCCACATCATCCAACCTTCTCTCCCTCTCATTCCCTTCATTCATCAACCCCTCAAAGTACTCTTTCCATCTCCTCAACACACTCTCCTTGCTTGTGAGTATGTTTCCCTCATTATCCTTTATCACCTTTACCTGCTGCACATCTTTCCTAGCTCGGTTCCTCTGTCTAGCCAATCAGTACAGGTCCTTTTCTCCCTCCTTAGTGTCCAACCTTTCATACAACTCTTCATATGCCTTATCCTTAGCCTTCATCACCTCTCTCTTTGCCATATCACATGTACTATATGTTTGTTAATCTCAGCACAGGAATTACCCATTGATGATGGTTTTAATTTAAATTGAGCTAATTTTAGTGTGGTTACGTAAACATTGTGATTTATCATTAATTGAGTATAGAATCATTTTTCATAGGTGTGTGTTTAGTATTGTAGTAGAGGCTGAGCTTTCTTAATTTTATAGACTCATAGGATTATAGGATTACTAGGCCAATGGACACAGGGCCCTTACAAGCCTAACCAAGTTCAAACCCTTTTCCCAAGGGTGTCTGGTTCAAGCAGACACCAGAATCAGCACCTATTGCCCCTGTGCAAGAGGAAAACAGGTGGAACACCCAAGGTGAATTTCTGGTTACCCATTCAGTCATCCAAATTATGCTTTAATAGGGCCAATGAGGGGCTTTGTTTAACATGAATAGGAAGCTTGTTCCAAAGGTAGGGCAACATCTGTGAGACAACCTGGTGTGACATCAACAAGTTCTGTTGATGACACATACCAGGTTATGGTCCTTTGATCGAATGACCTGTATGCCATTTGACTTGTGAATGTGCAGCATTTCCATTAAAGTTGGGTCAGAGATTGCTCTATATGCAAGGCACAGGTTGCCTCTGAGCAGTCTGTATGACACAGAGTAAAGTGACAATGATTTTAGTCTGTCTGCATAAGAAAAATCTTGAAGACCCTGAATCTTCTTAGAAAGGAACCATTGTGGTCTCTCTAATTGTTGTAGGTGTTTGGAAAGGATCACACCAAAGGGAACATTGTACTGTATTATTGGCCTGATGAAGAAAAAGTACAGGTTGGGTTATAACCTCTTTTTTCTTTAGGCAATACCCTTATGAGATGAGCAATATAAAAAAGCCCTTCCTACCACTGTGGAGACATGGTGATCAAAGTTAAAGTTGTTGTCGACCTGTGTGTCAAATCTCTCACCACTAATTGTGTGCTTAGGGTGTTGCTAATGATGCGGTAATTTGCAAGAACATCACCCTTGCTGAAGGGGATGATAATGCATTTTTTTTGCATTAAGTTTAAGACCATTACCTTGCCACCAGTCATTAGTCTGCATAAGACCTTCTTGCAGGTTGTTGACATGGCTAGGGGTTTCAGAAATCACTCCCAGTTTGCAGTCATCAGTAGATTTTGTCAGCCACAGTCCATTGGGTTTAGTTTGTACTTCAGAGAAGTAAATTCTAAACACTAGGGGTCCCAGAACCAATATATAGTGTCATCAAATAGTGAATACATTTTTGAGCACTGAAAAAAGATTGGTCTAAAAAGACTGAAGACTGAAAAGCAATGAAAAACAATATGTTTTGTGTGTGGGGGTGAGGGGGGGGCTGCACCATCCATATTCGCTTCTAATTATGTATACCAACTCCAAGATTGCAATATAGTGGGGAAGAGGCAAATTCACACAAGATCTCACATGGAGAGCTGCAGGTAGGCAGAAAAACAGCTAAAAAGAGCATTTGCTGATACTTATTCTATCTATATGTAAAGATTGGTACACACACGCACATGTACACACACACATACTCAAATATTTGAATTTTGTATTTGCTATATGAGGGTGCTGGAGTTGCACATACTTGAATGTCTTAGCTCTAGAGGATGATAATGACTTCTGACTCTGATCGTCATCATTGTTGGAACAGATAGCCTGATACACCCACATTTTATGTATGATTACTTCCTTGGGATTACATTGCCTTTAGGAGGAGGAGAAGGGGAAGAAGAGGAGGAAGCCATGCGTAGAGGCGGGAGGAGAGGAGGTAGGAAGGTTAGGAGTGTGGAAGTGAGGGTAAGAACTTTGAATGTTGCAGTATGACTGGTAAAGGGAGAGAGTTCGCTGATATGATGGAGAGAAGGAAGGTTGATATATTGTGTGTGCAAGAGAACAGATGGAAGGGGAGTAAGGGCAGGTGTATCAGAGGTGGGTTCAAATTGTTCTACCATGGTCTGGATGGGTGGAGAAATGGGGTAGGGATTATCCTGAAGGAACAGTATGGCAAGAGCATTTTGTAGGTGGAAAGAGTTTGGACAGAATGATGTTTATGAAACTGGAAACTGATGGTTTGATGATGAATGTTGTAAGTGCATATTCTCCACAAGCTGGGTGTGCGATGGATAAGAAAGAAAAATTTTTGAGTTTGTTAGATGAAGTGGTGAAGAGTGTACCCAAGGGTAGTAGAGTGATGATTGGAGTGGATTTCAATGGGCATGTTGGTGAGGGGAACAGAAACAGAGAGGATGAGGAGATGACGGGTAGGTATGATGTTAAGCAGAGGAATGTGTAAGGTCAGATGGTATTGGATTTTGTGAATAGGATGGATATGGTTGTGGTGAGTACATATTTTAAGAAGAGGAAAGAGCACATGGTGATGTACAAGATTATATCCTATACAGGAGGGCCAGTCTGAAGGAGAGTGGAGACTGTAAAGTGGTGACAGGGTAAGGTATAGTTAGGCAGCATAGGATGGTGGTCTGTAGGTTGATGTTGGTGATCAAGAAGAGGAGGAGGAGAGTGAGGGCAGTGCCAAAGATCAAATGGTGAAAGTTAAAAAAGGATGATTGTGAGGTGGAGTTCAAGAATGAGTTAAGACAGCCACTTGGTGGCAGTGAGGAGTTACCAGATAGCTGGGCAACTACAGCAGAAGAAGGCAGACCAGTCCCTATCAGTTCAGCAAAAAATAATTTCATAGAATAGCACTTTCAGTGCACTTGCATCATACATGCCATTCATCAGACTGTTCATACTGAGATTGTGATACAGTGAGGATCAGAAAATTTGCCCTTTCCCCACTATAGTGCAATCTCAGAGTTGGTATATATAATTAGTGGGGATGTGTGGGGGGTGCAGTCCCTCATGTGAGCAGAATTTGATGAATGGCATTTCCAAAGAAATGACTTTCATTGAAGTGTCACTTTCATGAAGTGATATAGAGCCAAGGAAGACGGCTAGGAAGGTGCTTGATGTGACATCTGGACAGAGGAAGGAGGACAAGGAGGCCTGGTGGTGAAACAAGGAATTACAGGAGAATATACAGAAGAAGAGGTTGGTAAAGAAAAAGTGGGATTGTCAGAGAGATGAAGAAAGTAGACAGAAGCACAAGGATATGAGGCATATGGTGAAGAGAGGGGTGGTGACAGCTAAGGAGAAGGCATATGGTGAGTTCTGTGAAAGACTGGACACTAAGGAGGGAGAAAACTGACTGTACCAGTTGGCTAGTAAGAGGGACCGAGATGGGAAAGGTGTACAGCTGGATTAGGGTGATAAAGGATAATGACAGAAACGTACTCACAAGCGAGGAGAGTATGTTGAGCAGATGTAAAGAGTACTTTGAGGGGCTGATGAATGAAGAGAATGAGAGAGAGAAGGTTGAATGATGTGGGGATAGTGAATCAGGAAGTCCAGCCCATTAACAAGGAGGAAGTAAGGATGGCTATGAAGAAAATGAAGAAAGTAAAGGCTATTGGTCCAGATGACATACCTGTGGAAGCATGGAGGTGTTTAGGAGAGATAGCAGTGGGCAGTTTAATGAAATCTTGGAAAGTGAGAGGATGCCTGAGGAGTGGAGAAGTGTATTCATACTGATTTTTAAGAGTAAGGGTGATGTGCAGAGCTGTAGTAACTACAGAGGGATAAAATTGATCAGTCACAGCATGAAATTATGGGAAAGAGTAGTGGAAGCTAGGTTAAGAAGAGAGATGATGATTAGTAAACAGCAGTGTGGTTTCATACTGGGAAAGAGCACTATAGATGCAATGTTTGCTCTGAGGGTGTTAATGGGGAAGCATAGAGAAGGTCAGGAGGAGTTGCATTGTGTCTTTGTGGACTTCGAGAAAGCATATGACTGGTTGCCTAGAGAGGAGTTGCAGTATTGTTTGAGGGGGTCAGGAGTGGCAGAGATGTATGTAAGAGTGGTATAGAATATGCACGAGGGCAGTATGACAGTGGTGAAGTCTGCAGTAGGAGTGACAGATGCTTTCAAGGTGGAGGTGGGATTACATCAAGGATCAGCTCTGAGCCCTTTCTTATTTGCAATGGTGATGGACAGGTTGACAGACGAGATCAGACTGGAGTCCCCGTGGATTATGATGTTTGCGGATGACATTGTGATCTGTAGTGTGAGTGGGGAACAGGTTGAGGAGACCCTGGAGAGGTGGAGATATGCTTTGGAGAGGAAAGGAATGAAGGTCAGCAGGACTAAGACAGAATATATGTGTGTGAATTAGAGGGAGGACAGAGGAATGTTGAGGATGCAGGGAGTAGAGCTGACAAAGGTGGATGAGTTTAAATACTTGGGATCAACAGTTGACAGTAATGGTAAGTGTGGAAGAGAGTGAATAAGAGAGGCAGGTAGGGTGGAGTGGGTGGCGAAGACTGTCAGGAGTGATTTGTGACAGATGGGTACCAGCAAGAGTGAAAGGGAACGTCTACAAGATGGTAGTGAGACCAGCTGTGTTATATGAGTTGGAGATGGTGGCACTGACAAAATGACAGGAGTCAGAGCTTGAGGTGGCAGAGTTAATTTTATTTATTTATTGCCATTTGTTTACCAGGAAATTCCACTTGGCCAAGAAGAACCCATTTTCAGTGAAGGCCCAGGGAGAAAGGCTCCACAAAGGCAATTAGTATAACAGTTACTTAATATTGGAACGGGTTGTATTATCAAGAAGCATAGTCTTAACAGGCATTATAAATACAATAAAGTACAATATGAAGTGTAGGTGGTACAGAAAAATAATATAGAAACACAAGGTATTGAAGTAAATCCAAGGAACATATTCTAGTACACTCTAATGTTAGTGTACACTCCAGAGTAGACTCTGTTGTGAGTGTGGAAGTGATTAATATAGGTACAATTGGAATAACTTTCTAAAGGTATATGTGTTAGAAGTAGTAAGTGTGAAAGTGATTAATATAGGCACAGTTACAATAACTATCTAAGGTATATGTGTTAGAAGTAGTGAGTGTGGAAGTGATTAATATAGGTACAATTGGAATAACTTTCTAAAGGTATATGTGTTAGAAGTAGTAAGTGTGAAAGTGATTAATATAGGCACAATTACAATAACTATCTGAGGTATATGTGTTAGAAGTAGTGAGTGTGGAAGTGATTAATATAGGCACAATTACAATAACTATCTAAGGTATTTGTGTTAGAAGTGATGAGCGTGGAAGTGATTAATATAGGTACAATTAGAATAATTAAGGTATTTTTGTTAGAAGTAGTGAGTGTGGAAGTGATTAATACAGGTACAATTATAATAACTATCTAAGGTATTTGTGTTAGAAGTAGTGAGTGTGGAAGTGATTAATACAGGTACATTTATAATAACTATCTAAGGTATTTGTGTTAGAAGTAGTGAGTGTGGAAGTGATTAATACAGACACAATTACAATAACTATCTAAGGTATATGTGTTAGAAGTAGTGAGTGTGGAAGTGATTAATACAGCCACAATTATAATAACTATCTAAGGTATTTGTGTTAGAAGTAGTGAGTTTGGAAGTGATTAATACAGACACAATTACAATAACTATCTAAGGTATATGTGTTAGAAGTAATGAGTGTGGAAGTGATTAATACAGACACAATTATGATAACTATCTAAGGTATTTGTGTTAGAAGTAGTGAGTTTTGAAGTGATTAATACAGACACAATTATAATAACTATCTAAGGTATTTGTGTTAGAAGTAGTGAGTTTGGAAGTGATTAATACAGACACAATTATGATAACTATCTAAGGTATTTTTGTTAGAAGTAGTGAGTTTGGAAGTGATTAATACAGCCACAATTATAATAACTATCTAAGGTATTTGTGTTAGAAGTAGTGAGTGTGGAAGTGATTAATACAGCCACAATTATAATAACTATCTAAGGTATTTGTGTTAGAAGTAGTGAGTGTGGAAGTGATTAATACAGACACAATTATGATAACTATCTAAGGTATTTGTGTTAGAAGTAGTGAGTTTGGAAGTGATTAATACAGACACAATTATGATAACTATCTAAGGTATTTGTGTTAGAAGTAGTGAGTTTGGAAGTGATTAATACAGACACAATTATGATAACTATCTAAGGTATTTGTGTTAGAAGTAGGGACAGAATAGTGCTAGGAGTGAAGAGTGTGAGTAAGTAATAGGAGTCAGGTTTTGGAGGAGGGAAGTAGAGGAAATAGGTGATAAGATGTAGGGAAGAGGAGTCAAGTTATAGGAGGATGGAGCATCTACAGTGCCAGGGGGTGGACAGATGCTTTTTCAGAGCTGTTTTGAAGGAGGAGATGTTACTGATAGTCCTG
This sequence comes from Protopterus annectens, assembly GCF_019279795.1. NCBI lineage: Eukaryota > Metazoa > Chordata > Ceratodontiformes > Protopteridae > Protopterus > Protopterus annectens. Next base: position 1,646,768,580 of record NC_056729.1, on the reverse strand, counting down.
GTAGCTGGTGGGAGTGCATCCCATAGTTTGGTGATAGAGAAGGAATAGACCATTTGACCTGCTGGGAGTTTTGTTTTGTCAGCTTGCAGGAGAAATTGGTTTTCAGATCTGAGTGATCTATTTGGGTGGTAGTGAGTTAAGACTGGAGATAGGGCTGGGCAATCTGATGGACTGTATACAATGTTATGTGCCATGGTTAATTGCAGGTATGTAAGGTGGTATGGGAGTTCAAGCCAATTGAGTGATTGTAAGGAAGAACAGTGATGGAATGAATATTTGACATTGGTTGCGAATTTGGTGACTTTGTTGTAACAGGACTCTAGCTTATTTTTTAGAGATAACTGGATATTGGTGAGGCGTGGGGCACCATATAGGAGTGAGGAGAAGAGGAAGGGATCCTAGTTTTTGTTGTGTCTTTTTGATGGATGTTTGGATGTGGAGATCAAAAGTAAGGTTTTCATCTAAGATGACTCCCAGTAGTTTTGTATGGGGTACTACGTCTATGGTGGCCTTCTTTTGGGAGTATATGATGAACTGAGTCTTATTTATGGAGGTACTTTTCTTGGGGTGAATGACAGCAGTTTGATGTTTTTTTTTTTTTTTGAGATTTAGAGAAAGGTGGTTATCTGTCATCCATGTTTCCGTGGAGTTGAAAGTATTCTGCATTGTATGCAAAAGTTTAGTAATAGAGTTAGCAGAGCTGATTATGGTTGAGTCATCTGCATACTGAACTACTGTACCATTAATAAGATTGGAGTGGAAATCGTTGATGAAAATACTAAAGAGTAGGGGGCCTAATATAGAACTATGGGGGACACCTGTGCATGTATCAAGGAATGGAGAGAAACAGTTTTGCTATTTAGTAGATTGTTGTCTGTTATTTAAGTAGCTGTCAATCAATCTAAGGTTGAAGGAGAAATACTTAGGTTTGACAGTTTGGTGAGTAACAGAGGGTGGAAAATATTATCGAAGCCTTCAGAGAGGTCAAGAAATAGAGAAGATATGATTTTGCCGGTATCTCAAACTCGATTGACTGTATCCAAGAATTATATAAGTGCAGTAGTTGTGCTGTGGCCTAACCTGAAACCATGCTGAGTGGGGGGAAAGAAGCTGGTTTTAAAGTAGATAGCTAAGAAGTTGTTTATGGATGAATGTCTCCAAGATTTTAGAAAGAGGGAGAGAATAGCAATAGGTCTAAAGTTTGAAATATCTGTGTTGTTGCCACCTTTGTGGAGGGACAGAATGAAAGATTGTTTACAGATAGTAGGTACGTAGGCCTCCTGGTTAGATCAGTTGATGAGTATGCTGACTGGATAGGCAATGGTTTTAGTAGACATCTGAAGGTATTCTGGGGATAGGTTGTCGTGAGTGTTAGAGCATGGTTTCAGTTTGATAAGCAGTTTTTTGATAACACTGGTGGGTATAGGAAAGAAGGAAAAGGTGGGTGGGAGGAGATACTATTTTGTGAGGTGGGCTTTGATGGGTGGGAGTTACTGTCACTATTGATTTGGGGAAAGGTTCCTGTGAGGCTTGATATTGTATTGGTGAAATGAGTGTTAAAGAGGGAGGCCATTTCACTAGGTGTTTTCTCGGGATGTGGACAGGGTTGTTTTTGGACCCAGGGTTTAGCAGAGATGAAATGCAGTTCCAAAACTTCTTTGGGTTTTGTTTATGATTCTTTTGCAGGCCAAGGTAGTGTGCTTTTCTGTCATTGTTGAGTAGTCAGTTTGCTTGATTGTGTAGCTGCCTGAATTGTATGAGATCAAAGGGATTTTTGATTATATGCCATTTTTTCCAAGCTTTGTCTCCATCAGCCATGACTTCTTTGGTAGAGCTGGTAAGCTATATGGCATGATTAGCTTTTACTCTCATAGGTTCAAAGGTGTTTACTAGGCTGATGGCCCTGGAGCCTTTACAAGCCTAGCCTGTAGTATTACCCTGGCATCGTGCCACCAGACCTTAGTTCTCAGTGCCTCTGTCGAGTAGAACCACTGGAGTGAATTTTCTATTTCCCATCCACTCAAGATTTCTCTTGAAGCGGGTCAGCGAAGTGCTCTGCCTGACATGTATGGGAAGTCTATTCCATAGCATGGGCAGTCTCTGGGTTATGAACCTGTCCCTCCAGCATGTTCTGTTGATTGCTGTAATGAGGTTGAGGTCTTTGGAGCCTGTGGTGTGGAGGGACTGGGATTTCTTTAGCTGTAGCATTTCTAACAGAGCTGGGTCAGACATGGCTTTGTAAGTCAAGCAGAGATCTCCTCTAAGTAAGCGATATGAGACAGAGAATAGTTGGAAATTTTTGAGTCTGTCCATATAGGAGTGTTTAAGGCCTAGGATCCTCTTTGTGAGGTACTTTTGCAGCCTCTCCAGTTGTTGCAGGTGTCTAGTGAGGTACATGCCAAATGGGGCATTGTACTCAATGTTTGGCCTAATGAGGGAAGAGTAGAGAGAGACAATGACCTCTTTTTTCCTGGATGCAAAACCCTTAGTAATGAGATGTGCCACATAGAAGGACTTTCTGACCACAGTGGCAATGTGGTGGTCAAAAGAGATGTTGCTGTCAACCTGTGTTTCCAGATCTCTTATAACTCCTTCTGTGTTCAGTGGACTACCATTGATGTGGTAATTCATGGGAATCATTTTTTTCCAAAGGGGCTGACCACATATTTTGGCATTGAGCTTAAGGCCATGGTTCTGACACCAGTCGTTGGTCTCAGTGAGGCCTTTCTGTAGGATGCCAGTATCATTTGAGGAGTTAATAATAGCTACCAACTTGCAATTGTCTGTGAACTTTGTCATCCAGAGTCCCTTTGTGTTGGCCTGGACTTCAGAGAAGTAGATTCCAAACAGGAGAGGACTCAGGACTGAACCCTGTTGGACTCCACTTGTGACTGGTCGGCAGTCTGACTTGGAGTCAGCTACTTTAACACTTTGGGTTTTGCCTGTGAGCCAGTTTGTAAACCCAGCTAGTGATATACGGGTTGATGCCTAGCTTAGTGAGTTTTTCTATGATTCCTGAGTGGAGAAGGGTATCAAAGGCCTTGGCCAGATCAAGGTAGGCTGTATGAACCACCTTTCCTTCATCCACAGCTCTGGTGACTGACTCTAAAGAAGCCAAGCAAGTTGAGCAGGCATGATCTACCCTTCACAAAACCAAACTCTGTGGGGTCCAGAGTTTGGAGATTTCCTATATCCTTGTTTATTAGGTCCATAATGATGTGTTCCATAGCTATGCATATCAGACTCATCAGGCTAATGGTGCGATGGTTCCCATGGTCTGTAGTCACTCCTTCTTTGTGGAGAGGGATGAATTTTATCTTATAAGCCAAAATTATTTAGGATGTCCAGGAAAGTAGAGTTAAAGAGGTCAACTGTTTCATCAAAAGGGGAGGATTTTTAGTACAATCCATTTGACTTTTATCAAGGTTTCATTTAAGGTTGTACAGTTGAAATTAACTAGATTTTTCTTGTATTTTTATATTGATGCTAACATGGTGTTGGAGTGTTTTTGCAATGTATATAGGGTGTGAGGTGGTCATTGATGCCAGCTGCTGCAGTTTTGGTTGAGTTTAATCATGTATTGAGCTGCCATCATTGTTTTTGTTGCCTCTGTTTATATCCATAATTAGTTGAGTGAAGTTAAAGAGATTGATATAAAGTAGAGGGGGACTGAGTTGAGATATCCAACCAGTTTATGTTTACGTCTCCAAGCATAATTGTTTTGTTTTTATATTGTTTGATATCCAGGCAAGAATGTCTAATAGCAGGGAAGTGTTATAACCTGGGGGAATGCATATATCGCTGATGCAGAGATTCTTGGAATTATTCAATCTTAAGAATGATATTAGTATCTCTGCTCTGGAAAAATGTGGAATTGGGCTGGAATAAGGAATAATTGAGTAGGTACTTTGGTAGAGTATCGCAATATCTCCTCCTCCTTTGTGTGGTCTGTCAGCCCTTAGACAAATGTAGCTTGGGGGAAGGAATTCAGTCTCTTTTATGTATAGTTTCAACCAAGTTTCAGTTGCTGCTATTGTGTCTGGTTTATTTAGTGTTATGCAGACATGGAAGTGTAGTATTTTGTTTCTTAAACTTTGAAAGCTGAGGGTTGTAATATTAAGTGTTTTGTATGAGTTGTAAGGGCTGAAAGTAGAATGTTCAAGTCCTGGGTTTGGGTGGATGTCTCCACATTGGCTTAGCTTGGATTGCATATGAGGATAGTTCTGAGGTGGCTGAATTATTTTCAGGCATTTTTTGAAAGGTATATTGCTTAGAGTAACTTTTCCTAGAGGAAATAATTTATATTTGGCATATTGTAGTATGATTGGTGTGAATAGGCTAGGGGATAAGTTTATTTATTATTTATTTTACATTTGTTTACCGGGATGGTCCGACTGGGACAGTGCCCATTTTCAGAGGAGGCCAAGGGAGAAAAGCTCCAGCCTAAGCTTACATACAAAGTCATCACATCAAGTAATATAAATTATAGACAAAAACTGAGTGTTAACAACATTTACAGGATAAAAATTTTAAAACAAAAATATATGCATAGTATCAAACAGAACAAGGCTTTTAACACTTGAATATAGACAAATGTGTAGTTGAACTTGTATATGTGGAGGAACGTAACATTAGTTTGGAAATAAAGTAAGGAGAATGACTTAGGCAAAGTAGTGCATAGTTAGTAATACTTCCATGGTGAGAGTTGCCACTAGGAATGTAACTACTTATAGAGAAGTAGAGTTGTTAGAAGGGATATATTAACATAATTAGTATGTACAGCTAAATTGTATAAGTAGTGCTAACCTGGAGTGTTACATGTGCAAAGCCAAGATTCAAATAATTGTCTTTTAAGAGATATTTTGAAATTATTAAGATTACTTATGGATCTAATGTGGTGATGTTAAGTGAGATAGAATACAAATACATAGCGCTGGGGAGAGTAGAATTGGTATGAGAGATAATGGATTGGGTAGGGAAGCATGGGAGAGGAAGAAAGAAAACAGTAGTAGTAAGTTAGGAATATTTTGTGGTGAGAGGTTGTATTTAATTAGATGTACCTAGGCAAGGGCTGTGAAAACAGCAAGGGTGTTAGTGATTATGGAAGAGATAAGATGATTGGATTGGAAGTGTTGATTGGTTGCAGGATTTGGATGGGAGCGGTCTTGCAAAGTACAAATGTAAGTGATTTAGGGGTTGGAGGGAATGGGGGTAGCATAGAGGAGTGGACTGAGCATGAGCTGGCCTAGACAAAGTAGAGACTGGCTTAGAAAACCAATCAAAAATGCAGGTAAGTTGTTGGAGACAAACCACAAGGTGAGGAGGAAAAGCAGGACAACAGAAAAAGACCGAATCAGTGATAGAGGGGAATTAGAAAAGAAACTAGAGAAGGTGCGGACAGTGATGGGGGAGTGTGCAGGGAGGAAAGAGTGCAGCAAACCCAACAGGAGAGAGGGAAGTAGAGTAGGTAGTTGAGCTATAAGATGCAGAGTATGTACTTTGATAGTGCAGTACAATGAGAGATAAAGAAGGGAGGGTAAGGCATAAATAATAAAGCTTAGGTTATGAGGGACTGGAGGAGGGCTGTGGTGATATACAAAGGACTGTTGGGTTAGAAGAGAAAAGTTTCCAGTTAGAAAGGTGGTGCAGTTTGAGACTTAAACATACAACACAGTTTGTACATACATTAACTTTGAAATAGTAGTAGCGCAGGCAGTGGTTTAGAGTGTCCAGCAGGAGGTGAGATGTGATTCCCTTCTGGAGTGGCATTTGAGGATTTGATGTTACTTATTTTTCATACAAATTCTGGTAAGCTATCAGTGAGGGGGAAGAATGAGTGGGCTACCTGGAGAGAAAAAATCGTCACTTTTGAAATCCCACCCCTTCAATTATTTAAATTTATTGGCCATCCTACAGTATTTCATAGTACCAAAATACAAAAGTAACCACCCCTTTCAGTCCATCTTGCTGTTTTAAAAATAGTAACTCTCCACTAAACCTTAACTTTTTAAACAGGTAAAACTCAAGTTACCTACTTTCATATGTAACTTCTCTAGTGCACACTGCAGAGTGCATTCTTTTCAATCTTACCTTTAAGCATCCCTGTTACTAGCACTTTCTCTAATACCTAAAAAGATCATCTCTACTTGACTCCAAGTAGACTTTTCTCTATCTGTTAAACCTAGCACTTGCTCCTACAGTACTTATTACCTTGATACGGCACTCTTATAGATAGCACCCCAAAAGGCAAACCCCATTTCTCGGTCACCCACGTCCCCGGAATCTCTTTTAAAGTTTTTGTCTAGTCCTTCTAGCATGTCGAGGGATCAGTTGCTAGTGTCCTCTCCTGCTCAGCTGGTGAACCTGGGAATATTGAGGCAATGTTACAATTGCCTCATGTACACAGACAACCCTCTCCTCCTCCCACAAAACACAAATACATGCGAGAGATGCAACTATACGGCCAAACTGGAGGCTGAGCTCTCTCAACATAGGACTGGCAAGACCAGTCAGGAGGAGAAGGTTACCACACACACTATAGACCCAGTCTCACATAGTACCATCACAACCTCAAATCATACACATAAACACACAAAGACATACTCGGCGGCTCTGATCAAAAATCTACCAAAACAGCAGAGGCCACCAAAGCAGACACCCAAACAACCACCACCTTAGAACACAACACCTGCAACACATAGACCTCACAGTCAGTGTCTCAAACAGTCACAGCCCTTAAGGCCAAACATAATGCCAGACACACTAGTCATTGGTGACTCCATAGTCAGACACACTGACGTCCCGCTCACCAGACTGAGTAAGGAGAAGGTCACAGTAAGCTGCCTGTCGGGCGCTAGAATCCGCCACATAACGCAAGCACTCAGGTCTCTCAACAGCAGGTACAAATACGACTCAGTCATTGTCCACGCTGGTGTAAACGACCTGAGACATACCTCCTTAGACTACATGAAAAGAGACATTGAGGAGCTCTCTGATTATGTAGCCCAGGCAGGTATGACCCTGACCTTGAGCAGTATCCTACCTTCACCAAGAATGATGCCACAATACAGAGATAAGATGATCAGCTTTAACAATTGGCTTAAACTCTGGTGTCATTCAAAGGGGATCCAATGTCTGTCTGCCTGGGATGACATGCTGGACAAGCCACGCTGCTTCAAGAAGGGACGGCTTGCACCTGTCACCCTGGGATTCGGATATTGGCAAAGGCTCTTGCCACCCCCATAGTGCCTTTTTAGGCAAGGCTCAAATTCTAAACCTACCACCCTAGAACACAAAAAGGAAAAAACTAAGGGTAATGCTGCTCAATGCCAGAAGTCTAAATCTCAAAATGCAAGCACTCGAGGCCCTTCTCAGTATGGAGCACATCGATGTCTGTGCAGTGACAGAAACCTGGTTCAAGGCTCCTGAGAGCACCCCAGCACTATCAGGTTTTACCTCTTATCATGCGTTCCGCCCCAAAATCCGGACAATACCAAGAAAGGAGGGGGTATCCATATTCATCAAGGACACCCACACCTCAAGACTGGTGGCAACGCACGATGCATCGGAGACCATCCAGGTGCAATTAACCATAGGCAAGACTGCTCTGCAAATTGTAGCATGTTACAGGCCACCCTCACAAACTCAGGAACCTCACATGGCCTTCCTGAAAACACTAGAGGGGATAAATGTATCACCAAACACCATCATACTAGGTGACTTCAATTACCCTAATATAGACTGGGAACACTACTCAAGCCCAAACTCCCTAGCCCAAAAGTTCCTGGAATTCATAAACTCAAATGCCATGGAACAACTAGTCACCATCCCCACAAGAGGAGAAAACATACTTGATCTCATCATCACGAACATGGGAGCACAATGTTCAACACCGGAAGTATACCCCTCACTGGTGAGATCAGATCACAAACTAATCTCGCTGGAGGTCCTCATCCCACCACCACCTGAAATAAAAAAGACCACAGTAAAAAACTTCTCGAGAGCCGACTTCACACTTCTAAAGACTAGTGTGGTCTCCTTTAAGGCCCCCGAGCTGGCGGAAAACAGTACTCAAGCCGCTGAATCACTTACAAATGCCTTCTACCAGCACCTGCAGGACTGCATGGATAAGGCAATCCCAAGCAAAACAAAGACTCTTTGTACCAAAGGCAAGCGTCCAGTCTGGTGGACCCCAGCCATAAACAAACTCTACAACAAAAGGAGGAAGCTACTACAAGATAGAGCAAAATCCTTAAAAGGTAAGACACCCTTGATCACTATAAGTAAAAACTAAGAGCTCTCATAAAATCATCCAAAGCAAATTTTGAGAGAAAAATAGCTAAAGACTCAAAAGACAATCATAAGGCCTTCTTTAGCTATGTTAGAAACCTGGGAGGAAACTCCCAGATATGCTCAGAACTAGTTCAAAATGATGTGAAGATTACTGATCCTACAGACATTGCCAACATATTGGCTGACAGGTTCAGTGCAAACTTCTCCCCTCCCCAAAAGGAGAGATATCTATACCAAGCGATTGCAGCCCCCAAACATCTCCAACGCCCAAGTGAGAACTGCTCTCTCCAAAGCAAAAACACAGCATCCATGGGACCTGATGGTGTCCCCGGCTGTGTGCTCCACGAACTCAACGAGGAATTAAACCCACAGCTAGGACAGCTGGTTAATCATAGTCTTACCTCTGGATACCGGCCCAGGGAGTGGCGCACTGCAACTGTGGTCCCACTTCACAAAGGCGGTGCCTCCACTGACCCTGGAAATTACCGGCCCATTAGCTTGACAAGCCTCATCTGCAAAGCCATGGAGAGGATCATAATGGACCTCATAAATAAAGACATAGGGAATTTGCAGACTTTGGATCCATCCCAGTTTGGCTTTGTCAAAGGCAGATCATGCCTTCTAAACTTGGTTGACTTTTTTGAAACAGTCACCAAAGTCATTGATGAGGGAAAGGCAGTCCATACAGCCTACCTCGATCTGGCGAAGGCCTTCGATACAATACCCCACTCGGGTATCATTGAAAACTCATCAGCTTAAATGTTAACCCATACATCACAAGATGGGTTGCAAACTGGCTGAGTGACAGAACCCACAGGGTCAGAGTTGCTGGCGCCATGTCAGACTCAAAGCCTGTCACAAGTGGTGTACCACAGGCCTCAGTCCTGGGCCCACTCTTGTTTGGCATCTACTTTTCCGAAGTACAAGCAAACACAGGAGGGTTATGGCTGACAAAGTTTGCAGATGACTGCAAACTGGGCGCCATAGTAAAAAACACATCTGACACATATATCCTTCAGAAGGGTCTCACAGAAACGGATAACTGGTGCCAGAGCCATGGCCTAAAGTTAAATGCCAAAAAATGCATAGTCATACCCTTCGGGAAAAACAAGGTTACCCCTAGCTACCAAATAGGTGGCAATCCACTGAGCACAGAAGAAGTTATCAGGAACCTGGGGACCCAGGTTGATAGTAGTCTGTCATTCGACACCCATGTAGCTAAAGTAGTTAGGAAGACCTTCTACATTGCCCAACTTATCATGAAGGGATTCTCATCTAGATCAAGGGAGGTCATAGTCTCCCTATACTCATCACTCATCAGACCAATGATTGAGTACAATGCCCCATTCGAATGTATCTGACCCGACATTTGCAGCAGCTGGAGAGGCCACAAAAGTTCCTCACCAAAAGGATAAAGGGTCTCAAACATCTGTCCTATGCTGCCCGACTGAAAGAACTCCAGCTCTATTGAGTCGCCAGCTTGCTCAGAGGTGACCTTTGCCTAACATACAAGGCCATGTCAAACCCAGATTTGATGAATATGCTTCACCTCAAAAATCTAGATCCGTCAGAGCCACAAGGGCGGAGACTTAAACCTCGACACGGCTATTAATAGGACATGCTGGAGGGATAGATTCATCACCCAAAGACTCCCTATGCTGTGGAACAAAATCCCGGTATATGTGAGGCAGAGCACCTCGCTGGCCTTGTTCAAGAGAAATCTTGACCAATGGATGGGAGATCGCAGATATACCCCAGGGATTACCTCAGTGTCACTGCTCAACAGAGGCACAGCAAAATAATGGGTATAGTTCCCCATACTAAAGGGGTGGCGTAAGCCACAAAACTATGGGCTGGGCTTGTAAATGCCCTCGGGCAGATAGCCTAGTATGAACCTATGAACCTAAGAGAAGAAATAAATAAAAAGGTTAGATGGTATTAAAAACCTGTACTAAGGTAGCGAGAGAGTATAGTACAAGTTGGAGAGCTCAGAGTGAAGGGGAAACGTAAGTGAATTTGAGGGACGAAGGGATAAGTGAGAGTTGAGAGAGAGGAGAGCAGGAGGGGTGAGAGAGAGGATACAGACTAGTACTAGTAAAACAGTAGGAAGACAAGATTATCAGTTGAAAGTTATAGGCAGGAGGGCAGGTAGAGCATTTAAACAAATGGTAATAGCACCGACTTTCATCAGTTATATTTAATGAGGATGCAACTATAAAGTATACAATGTATGTTTAAGCAACCTATGGTAACATCACAGAGCAAATATAGGTAAGTAACAGGACAAAAATACAATAGCAGGTAATGATGTGTAAAACCTTGGATTATACTTGAATTCAACAAAGCAGTGCAAAAGAAAAATCTAAATGATGATTTGTTTCAGATAAACAGCATAAGTTTGTTTGTACAGTACCAGTGACAAAGAACACTGCAACCTTAGTAATACGAATAGAATTAGTTCAGCTAACTACAACAAAGCAGTGCAAAAATAAAAACTTCACTGATAATTAAGTGCAGAGAAACAGCATAATAATGTTCTTACAGTAGAGATTCAGCTAAACAGCATACGATTATTCATACAGCACAAATGACAAAAGGACTCTGCAACCTTAGTGGTACTAATATAATAATGCAGCAATCCCAAGAATAAGAGAAAAAGAAAATCCTAAACCGGGATGAAACTAAGTCCAGCAAGGCAGCAGGAGATTTAAAGATGTTAAGATGTTTTATTGGGTGTGATGAGGATGGATAGGATTAGGAATGAGTATATTACAGAGTCAGCTCAAGTTGGACATTTTGGAGACAAAGCCAGAGAGATGAAGTGTTGGTTTGGACATGTGTTGAAGAGTGATGCTAGGTATATTTGGAGAAAGATGCTGAGAATGGAGCTGCCATGTAAGAGTAAAATAGGAAGACCTAAGAAAAGGTTTATGGATGTGATCAGAGGCTATGCAGGTGGTTAGTGTGACAGAGCAAGATGTAGAAGACAGGAAGAAATAGAAACAGATGATCCTCTGTGGCAACCTCTAATGGGAGCAGCCATGTCCCTTCCTTATATGATTCTGTAGCACTTCAGTAGTAGGAGCATGTCAACAACAGGACCATTATGCAAAAAAAAATTAATTACAGAGCTGGAATTAGAAGAGCTAGAGAATGAAAATATGCTGATCATTATTTAAAGTAATCTTTAAATAACACAGAATGTGGTTAGCATCTACAGTGTGTTATAAAGATGCTGATTGTTATTTAAAGTAATCTTTAAATAACACAGAATATGGTTAGCATCTACGGTGTCTTATAAAGATGCTGATTGTTATTTAAAGTAATCTTTAAATAACACAGAATGCGGTTAGCATCTACGGTGTCTTATAAAGATGCTGATCGTTATTTAAAGTAATCTTTCAATAACACAGAATGCGGTTAGCATCTACGGTGTCTTATAAAGATGCTGATCGTTATTTCAAGTAATCTTTCAATAACACAGAATGTGGTTAGCATCTACGGTGTCTTATAAAGATGCTGATCGTTATTTCAAGTAATCTTTCAATAACACAGAATGTGGTTAGTATCTACGGTGTTTTGTAAAGATGCTGATCGTTATTTAAAGTAATCTTTAAATAACACAGAATGTGGTTAGCATCTACGGTGTCTTATAAAGATGCTGATCGTTATTTAAAGTAATCTTTAAATAACACAGAATGTGGTTAACATCTACGGTGTCTAATAAAGATGCTGAACGTTATTTAAAGTAATCTTTAAATAACACAGAATGCGATTAGCATCTACTGTGTCTTATAAAGATGCTGATCGTTATTTAAAGTAATCTTTAAATAACACAGAATGCGGTTAGCATCTATGGTGTCTTATAAAGATGCTGATCGTTATTTAAAGTAATCTTTAAATAACACAGAATGCGGTTAGCATCTACGGTGTCTTATAAAGATGCTGATCGTTATTTAAAGTAATCTTTAAATAACACAGAATGTGGTTAGCCTCTACGGTGTCTTATAAAGATGCTGATCGTTATTTAAAGTAATCTTTAAATAACACAGAATGCGGTTAGCATCTACGGTGTCTTACAAAGATGCTGATTGTTATTTAAAGTAATCTTTAAATAACACAGAATGTGGTTAGCATCTACGGTGTGTTATAAAGATGCTGATCGTTATTTCAAGTAATCTTTAAATAACACAGAATGCGGTTAGCATCTACGGTGTCTTATAAAGATGCTGATCGTTATTTCAAGTAATCTTTAAATAACACAGAATGCAGTTAGCATCTACGGTGTCTTATAAAGATGCTGATCGTTATTTAAAGTAATCTTTAAATAACACAAAATGTGGTTAGCATCTACGGTGTCTTATAAAGAAGCTGATCGTTAATTAAAGTAATCTTTAAATAACACAGAATGCGGTTAGCATCTACGTTGTCTTATAAAGATGCTGATCGTTATTTAAAGTAATATTTAAATAACACAGAATGCGGTTAGCATCTACGGTGTGTTATAAACATGCTGATCATTATTTAAAGTAACCTTTGAATAACACAGAATGTGGCTAGCATCTATGGTGTGTTATAGCTGCCACGCTAGGTTGATCACTTGCATCAGCTAAGACAAAGTAGGCACGGTTCTTTATTTTCATTGCTGACATGTGAGACTTGGTTTGATGACTTGTTACTTTTATCCAGTGATGTACCAAGGTCTCTGTGTCTCATTTGTCAAAGCATTAGATTCTGCTGCTGAGTGCTGTCCTGATTTAGTTACTTTCTTCACGTCAATCCCTGCATGCTTATCAGTATTAGTTTCAGATGGCACTTGTACCTCTTGATGTCCTCCTATCCTCACTTGACACTTGGTCTTGAAGTTGGACTTACTGTTGTCGAGTACTGCATCTCTGGGAATGGAGCTGAGGCGAGGCAGACCTCCTTACCACCAGTGCAGATATGAAACACAAGTCTATACTTTTTCTGAATCACCCAGTGAGTTATCAACATTCTTTTGTCTTCAGTAAATGCCTAAAATATCCTGGTAATCAATCCTAGTTGAGTACATGGCAAACATGAGAAGAAATCTTACATTGTTGCAGAAAGTTGTTCTTAGCTTGCACTGATTTACACCCTTTGGTGTCGTCATTCAGTCCAAAACCGTCATTTAAGCTGATGCTCTTCAAGGCCTGCAGTGCTGTGCGGAAGGCTGTTATCTTTCTATCTCTTGTAAAAAGAAGCTTCCAAATATTTTCCCTCTTGATTTAGAATATAGTACTCAAGCTGCATCTGGAAGACAGTCAGCACTGATCTCAATGACAGCTTTTTTTTTGCACATTTTATATTGCATTTATTTGACACCAGGAGTCGTTAAGTCATCTGACTGCCTTTTATCTGATTTTAAGACTTTTTTCCTTTTGCAGCTGATAACGTTAGAGCTGTCAGAACCACTTGTGTTTTGTGGCCTGATTACGTGTCCTAGACCTGACTGCATTTAACTCTTGGATTCCCTCTCACACAGGCTTCATTTCCAAATAAAATTGGGCTCTTTCCATCTGGACACTCCACTTAATAAAAAGCATAAACAATCATACTGACAAAGACACACACACACACACACACACTTTTGAAGAGGGCCAAAGAGGTGCCCTGCGTGACATGTATGGGCAGTCTATTCCAGAGTATGGGGAGTCTCTGGGTCAGGAACCTATCCCTCCAGCATGTTTTATTTATTGTGATGACAAGGTTTAGATCCCTGGAGTGTGTGTGGCTCTGAGGGATTGGGATTTCTTTAAGTGGAGCATGTCCATCAGCTCAGGGTTTGACATGGCCTTGTATGTTAAGCAGAGATCACTTCTGAGTAGACGATATGCCGCAGAGTATAGCTGGAGTTTTTTTAGATGGTCAGCATAGGGCATCTGCTTTAGGCCTGTGATTCTTTTAGTGAGGTAGTTCTGCAGCCTTTCCAGCTGTTGCAGATGTCTTGTGAGGTACATGCCAAACGAGGCGTTGTATTCTATAATGGGTCTAATGAGGGATGAGTACAGTGGGACAATGACCTCCTTTCTTCTGGATGAAAAGCCCTTAGTGATGAGGTGTGCCACATAGAAGGATTTCCTGACTGTTCTGGCGATGTGGTTAACGAAGGTGAGGCCACTGTCCACCTGTGTCCCTAAGTCTCTCATCACACTTTCAGTATTTAGTGTACTGCCACCTATGTAGTAATTCATTGGTACATGGTTTTTCCCAAAGGGGGTAACTATACATTTCTTGGCATTAAGCGTGAGCCCATGGCTCTGGCACCAAGCATCTGTTTCTGTAAGGCCCTTTTGTAGAATATCCACATCATTTGGGGATTCAATAATGGCTCCCAGTTTGCAGTCATCTGTGAACTTTGTTAGCCAGAGCCCCTTAGTGTTGGCCTGTACTTCAGAGAAGTAGATGCCAAACAAGAGCGGTCCCAGGACTGAACCCTGAGGTACTCCACTTGTCTGTAGCTGGATTTGGAGTCAGCTACTTTTACAGTCTGGGTTCTGTCAACCATCCACATTCAGTATGTAAGATGCCTGTCTATCATATCATTCTGGAATCTGACCACCGTGGGAGCTGTGACTTCCTTGCTTGTGCCTTCTTCCATGCATCTATCTATCCATCCATCTGTCAGTCCGCCCATCCACTTTTACATTTTCTAAATCCTGGGAAGATTATGATGGTAGCAAACTGAACATGGTAGGCTGGACTTCCTTATGTTCAGCACATTCTTCAACTCATGTCATATGATCCCCAGTCATTCAAAAGTAGGCAGAAAGGTACAGTCCATCAAGAATGCTCTGGCTCTTTTCTGAAACCACCTCCCTTTTGTACCCCTCATATGTGAGCACCTAGGGCTCATACTCACTAGATGGTGTAACAATGCCAACTAAATCCTTTCAACCCAGAGAAGCATTGACTCCTCTCCAACATCAGTCAGATAATGAAGCTCTTCACTTTATCAGTTCAGCTTCTCTGCTGATTTTACCAACTTCTATCCATGTGTGATCTTATCCCATATCCCTGTGGATCACCTGAAAGATGTGATCATTGCATTATATTTTGTTGTTATTACTTTAGTTACATGTTTTGCTACTCTCTTTTCATTTATATGGAGATGTATTATACTTTGACCTATAGTCACTGAATATTCTAGTACTAAATATCTCCAGAGACACTTGTCACTTAAAATGTTCATAAAAGCATTATATTTGCAAGTTTTGAGTATTGTATTTGGCAACAGTTCCGCATTTTGTTTCACTTTTTATTGATTTATTAAGGGGCAGCAATATATATATACACTAACCAACACTCATTAAGTTTATTTTTGATGTGGAATACCAAAGGAGTATATGCTTCTTCAAGGGATGCATGATACCAAAAGATTTTGTGATAGTTTGCCTCTTGGAGAGGTATCTGTTCATTTGTCAGTGATGCTTGGGTAGCAGATCTTTCTTCCCCTGCTACCTACCTGGCTGCTGTGCTCTCTGTTTGGGTGCTTGTCCTATCCCTGGTGAACCTGTACATTCAGTACCTAAAGACCAGCAAATCACTCTCCTTGAAGTCCTTGGAAGTTGTCTGAACTCTGGAATTACCCAACAACTCCCTGAAAGGCCAGCTTGATTAAGACAGTGAAACCTGGTGAACCTGTACATTCAGTACCTAAAGACCAGCAAATCACTCTCCTTGAAGTCCTTGGAAGTTGTCTGAACTCTGGAATTACCCAACAACTCCCTAAAAGGCCAGCTTGATTAAGACAGTGAAAGTATGTGCTTTCCTACATACCTGAGCTTTGTACCTATATTTCAGGTTTAAGAACCCTGCTACCTTAGGCACATTTCCCTCTCAGGATAGCCAGCAGCCTACAACCCCCCACCCCAGCTATATTTTATCTGTGCATTTCACCTACGCGCACAGACAGCCTATTCTCTAGTATTAATTAACCCAACTCCTTCTCTCCTGTAGCCTGCCCCCCCTTGTACATGGGATCTTATTGCAATTAACTCACTGGCCACTAGGTGGCGCCTTACCTTACTGTTCAGTATCACAGGCTCTGCAACTATCTCTCTACTAGACCTCTCAGCCCGACTTTACTGTTCTGTTTTTAGCTTCTTCTCTTCCTAGAACCTGCTCTGCATCTTCCTACCCTTTACCCAGTATACACTTCTCACTACACCCCAAACTCTCTTACAAGTCTAAGCACCTTAGAGTAACCTAGCTCCTCTCTCCTGACTATATGTATGCTACACTAGCCTGCTAACTTACTTCTGCTTTCTCACAAGTTCAAACTTACCTTCTCATTTCTCCCTTTCTACTGATTGCCTCCTTTGGGTGTCCACTCTCTTGTCTCTGCCCGCTCCGACCTACTCCTATACTTACACTTCTAGGTTCCTCCCACACACACACTACTCCTTTCCGTATTAACATTCCTAGCTTCCCTTATCTCGCAGTTTCTGCCCCACACCTTATGTATGACTCACTCCCCTCCCCACTGCCCTCATGCCCCTGCTCACCTTATAAATATACCCCTTAATACTGGATGCCATCTTTCTTCCCCTGCTACCTACCTGGCTGCTGTGCTCTCTGTTTGGGTGCTTGTCCTATCGTAAGTTTACGATTGTACTTTACCTACTACTGAAGTGTAAATATCTGTCTATTGTCTGTTGAATTATTGCTGCTGTGCTTGAATGTTTGCGATGTTAACATTTGTTGTTTAGTAACAAAGCTTTGCTGGTATCATTGCTCCCACAAAGCGTCTGCACGTGGGATTATATTTAGATACTTGCCATATGATTTAATTACAACTTATGTGGCGCTCTACAACTGTATGCTGTGTATCTTAATTGTTAATGTCCATCGCTTCCACTTCAAAAGCTCGCAAACAAACTGCGCTGACCATCCCTGCTTGCTCATAGAAAATCAGCTATGGTAGGAAGACTGTTTTCTTCTGAAATTATACCTTATAGCTCTACATGTTCTTTTAATTTCTCGTGCTGTGTATTTTATTTGTTAATGCTGATACGTCATCTCTAAAGTTGCTATCACTCACATAGAGCTGTGCTTCTGTGAAGCTTCTAAAGGATCGGCAATTATTGTCGGACCTTTAGCGGAGCGTTTTACACTGATTTTCTATTCATCCCCATTTAAAAAAACAAAAAAAATAAAAGGCGGGTCGACGACATTAGCGACACTATACGTCAAGTACATCTCCAGTTATCCTTACATGCTCCTATAAATGGCCCTGCGTTTATGTACTGCCTATCACATAGAAGTAAGCACACCTGATTCCACCTAGATAGCATCGCTACATAACTTTATTATTAACATAACTCTGCTATAGGTTCATAGGTTCATAGGTTTATACTAGGCTATCTGCCCTAAGGCATTTATAAGCCTAGCCCAAATTATTGTGGCTTACGCCACCCCTTATATGAAAAAATACTGTGCCCATTAGTTTGTTGTGCCTCTGTCCAGCAGTGACCCAGAGATGATTCCCGGGGTAAACCTACGATCTCCCATCCACAGGTCTAGATTTCTCTTGAACAGAGTCAGCGAGGTGCTCTGCCTCACATGGACCGGGATTTTATTCCACAGCATAGGGAGTCTCTGAGTGATAAATCTATCCCTCCAGCACTTCCTATTTATATCCGTGCTAAGGTTTAAGTCGCTTGCTCTAGTGGTTTTGGTGGATTTGGATTTTTGAGGTGGAGCATGTCCATTAATTCCGGGTTGGACATGGCCTTGTATGTCAGGCACATGTCACCTCTGAGCAGACGGTATGCGACTGAATAGAGCTGGAGTTTCTTCAATCTGGCAGCATATGACAGATTTTGGAGTCCCTTTATCCTTTTGGTGAGGAACTTTTGGGGTCTCTCCAATTGCTGCAGATGTCGGGTGAGATACATCCCGAATGGGGCATTGTACTCGATCATTGGTCTGATAAGTGAAGAGTACAGGGGAACAATGACCTCACTAGATCTGGATGTGAATCCCTTCATGATCAGGTGGGCAATGTAGAAGGTCTTTCTAACCACTTTAGCAATGTGAGTGTCAAAAGAAAGGCCACTGTCAACCTGGGTCCCCAGGTCCCTGATAACCTCTTCTGTGCTTAGTGGATTGCCACCTATATGGTAGCTTGGGGTTACCTTGTTTTTCGAAGGGTATGACTATACATTTTTGGCGTTTAACTTCAGGCCATGGCTCTGGCACCAGCTATCTGTTTCCGTGAGTCCCTTCTGAAGGATATCAGTGTCCGATGCACTTTCCACTATGGCCCAGTTTGCAGTCATCTGCAAACTTTGTCAGCCAAAGTCCTCCCATGTTGGCCTGTACTTCTGAGAAGTAGATGCCAAACAATAGGGGCCAAGGACCGAGCCCTGTGGGACACCACTTGTGACCGGCTTGGAGTCTGACACAGCGCCAGCAACTCTAACCCTGTGGGTTCTGTCCTTAAGCCAGTTTGCAACCCATCTTGTGACATATGGGTTTACATTTAAGCTGGTAAGTTTTTCTACAATACCCGAGTGGGGTATTGTGTCGAAAGCCTTTGCAAGGTCAAGGTAGGCTGTATGGACTGCCTTTCCTCATCAATGGCCTTGGTGACTATTTCAAGAAGTCGACCAAGTTCAAAAGGCATGATCTTCCCTTGACAAAGCCAAACTGGGTCGGGTCCAATGTCTGCAAGTCCCCTATATCTTTGTTTATGAGCTCCATTATGATCCTCTCCATAGCTTTGCAGACTAGACTTGTTAAGCTTATGGGGCGGTAATTACCAGGGTCCGTAGAGCGCCACCTTTGTGGAGTGGGACCACAGTTGCCGTCACGCCACTCCTTGGGCACGTATCCTGTGGTAAGGCTGAGATTAAACAGCTGCCTTATGTGCGGGTTTAATTCCTCATTTAGCTCGTGTAGCACACAGCCGGGGACACCATCCGGTCCCATTGATGCTGTGTTTTTAGCTTTAGAGAGAGCAGCTTTCACCTGCGCATTTGAGATGTCCGGGAGGCTACACTCGGCTGGGATAGTTATCTCTCCTTTAGGGGAGAGGGGTGAAGTTTGCACTGAACCTGTCTGCCAGTATGTTGGCAATGTCTGTGGGTTCAGTGATTTTTGTATCATTTTGGACTAATTCTGAGCATATCTGTGAGTTTCCACCCAGGTTCCTAACATAGCTGAAAAAGGCCTTATGATTGTCCTTTGAATCCATGGCAATTTTTCTCTCAAAATTGGCCTTAGTTGATTTTATGAGTGCTCGTAATTTTTTACTAATAATGATCTGGGGTGACTTCCCTTTTATGGATTTTGTTCTATCAAGTAATAGCTTTCTCCTCTTATTGTAAAGTTTGTTAATGGCTGGGGTCCACCAGACTGGACGTTTGCCCTTTGTGGAAAGAGTCTTGGTTTTATTTGGGATTGCCTGATCCATGCAGTCCTGGAGGTGTTCATAGAAGGCATTTGTAAGGGCTTCCAGCTTGGGTTGTGGTTTCCTCTGACTCAGGGGCCTTGAAGGATACCACACCAGTCTTGAGTAGTGTGAAGTTTGCTTTAGAGAAGTTCTTCACTATGGTCTTTTTTGTTTGGGGTGGGGGCGGGATATGGATTTCCAGTGAGATTAGTTTATGATCAGATCTCACCAATGAGGGATATACTTCGGTGTGGAGCATTTTGTCCCCATGTTTGTGACAATGAGATCTAGTATATTTTCTCCTCTCGTGGGAACA
Source organism: Protopterus annectens (assembly GCF_019279795.1). NCBI lineage: Eukaryota > Metazoa > Chordata > Ceratodontiformes > Protopteridae > Protopterus > Protopterus annectens. Next base: position 1,646,748,553 of record NC_056729.1, on the reverse strand, counting down.
GTGACTAGCTGTTCCATGGCATTTGAATTTATGAACTCCAGGAACCGTTGGGCTAGAAAGTTAGGGCTTGAGTAATGTTCCCAGTCTATATTCGGGTAGTTGAAGTCACCCAATATGATGGTGTTTGGAGATACATTTATACCCTCCAGTGTCTTCAGGAAGGCTGTGTGGGGTTCCTGAGTTTGAGAGGGTGGCCTGTAGCATGCTACAATTTGTAGAGCAGTTTTGCCTATTGTTAGTTGCACCTGGATGGTTTCCAAGCTTCATGCGTTGCCACCAACCTGGAGGTGTGAGTATCCTTTATGAATATGGATACACCCCTCCTTTTGTGGAGTGGTCCGGGTTTTGGGGCGAACGCATGATATGAGGTAAAACCTAATAGTGCCGGGTGCTCTCAGGAGCCTTGAACCAGGTTTCAGTTACAGCACAGACATCGATGTTCTCCATACTGAGAAGGGCCTCGAGTGCGTGCATTTTGAGATTTAGACTTCTGGCATTGAGCAGCATTACCCTCAATTTCTTCCCATTTTTGTTTTCTAGGGTGGTAGGTTTAGAATTTGAGCCTTGCCTAAAAAGGCACTATGGGGTGGCAAGAGCCTTAGCCAATATCCGGAATCCCAGGGTGACAGGTGCAAGCCGTCCCTTGAAGCAGCGTGGCTTGTCAAGCATGTCATCCCAGGCAGACAGACACTGGATCCCCTTTGAATGACACCAGACATTAAGCCAATTGTTAAAGCTGATCATCTTGTCTCTATATTGTGGCATCATTCTTGGTGAAGGAAGGATACTGCTCAGGGTTAGGGTCATACCTGCCTGGGCTACATAATCAGAGAGCTCCTCTATGTCTCTTTTCATGCAGTCCAGGGAGGTACGTCTCAGGTCGTTCACACCAGCATGGACAATGACTGTGTCATATTTGTACTTGCTGTGGAGTGACCCGAGTGCTTGTGTTATGTGGCGGATTCTAGCGCCCGATAGGCAGCTTACTGTGACCCTCTCCTTGTTCAGCCTGGTGAGTGGGACGTCAGTGTGTCTGACTATGGAGTCACCTATGACAAGTATGTTTGGTGTTGTATTTGGCCTTAAGGGCTGTGACTGCTTTGCACACTGCTTTTGTGGTTTATGTGTTGCTTTTGGGGTGTCTTGAGGTAGCAGTTGTTTGGGTGTCTGCTTTGGAGGCCTCTGCTGTTTAGGTAAATTTTTACTCAGAGCCTCCAGTATGTCTTTGTGTGTTTATGTGTTTGATTCAGTGGAGTGGTAGCATTATGTGAGGCTGGTTTTGTGGTGTGTGTAGTTGCCTTCTCCTCCTGTCTGGTCTTGCCAGTCCTGAGTTGAGAGAGCTCAGCCTCCAGTTTGGCTAAATAGCTGCATCTCTCAAGTATTTGTGTTATGTGGGAGGAGGAGAGGGTTGTCTGTGTACATGAGGCAGTTATAACATTGCCTCAAGATTCCCAGATTCACCAGCTGGACCGAGAGGAGATTGACAACTGACCTTTGGACATGCTAGAATAATATTGGGAAATCCTTAATTGAAAACAAGGGCCAGTGGGGAGTGAGGGTGTAGTGCTTTTAATTTTTAGTGCTGACTTATATAATTGCTTTAGTGAGCAAGTGCCAGGTAACTTGAGTGCAATGTGATACAAGTAACTAAATGCAAAACGACAAACAGTAACTTTCTTTCAAGTGAAACAAGGAAATAAGTACAGTAAGCAATGCAGATATCACTAGTGATCCACAGAAGCTGAGAAGTTGCGTATTAGGTGAATTAGCTTCCAGGAAATAACAAGCAAACAAACAACAAGTATATAAACAAAGCTAGATTCAGTAGGCCTGGATCTAGTCTATGATAGAGCAAACAAGGTGAACCAATTTCAGTAAGATACAGTTCAAATATTCAGGCACTATAAACCTTTAACCAGAAAATTCCCAGCTCAGAAGGGCAGAGTCCAGCCTCTTCTCCCACAAGAGTGCAGTCCACGAACCTTCTTAATGTAAAATAACTGGCCTGAAGCCCAAGTGCCTAAACCAGAACTAATACACTTGGACACTGGGCTCTCAATCAGCAGTTCCCAACTTAGAAGGATGAAAGCTACCTGTCCTGCCACCACAGTGCTTGCCACAAACCTTCCTAATGTAAAACAACTGGTCTGAAGCCCAAGTGCTTAATCCAAAAGACTTGAATGATAGCTACACTTTAATCAAGTTACAACCAAGCAGTAATAAATACCATTGAATACTTTAGAGAATGTCTGGATTAGTGCTCAAGTTACACAAACAAAGCTAGATCCAGCAGGCCCGTAGCTGGCTATCTGCACGTATTTTAGTTGAGTTAGTGAGGTAGTTTAGTCGAGTTTTGTTTAGTTCAGTTTAGTTTAGTTCAGTTTAGTTTAGTTGAGTTTAGTTGGTGAGGTAGTGTTACAATTCCGTTGATCATGCATGCTTGCTCCTAAAGCATCTGCTTCCATTATAGGACTTTTTTATTAATATACTAATTGGTAGCTAAATTGAAATAAGCGATACACTGAGGCAATCATAACTCTAGTCAGCTTTACTTGCTCCTATAGATAATCCTGTAATCTATGTTACTGCCTAAGCCATATAGGTTAGCACAACTAAGTTCACTAGATAACATCGACATATAACTACATAATTAACACTGCTCTTTCCTAATGGGCTATATGTACATTTTGTAGTTGGATGTCTAGAATGGTAACAATACCTGTTCTGTACTCTCTATATGTTCAACTTATATGTATTACCTTAATGTCTAGATGTTTTAAACAAATTAGAGTTTCTACTGTTTTTGTGACAAATACCTGGGAATGTTTAGAACTATTACAGTATCTGTATTGTTAAATGTACTCTCTATATGTTCATATTGATTGCATTTCCTCACTGACTAGATGTTTTGGAACAATTTTGAGATTTTACTGTTTTTTTTGTCTAATAACTGTGGATGTGACTGTCCACCTGTTTTTCTGCTAACTGTAACTCCTAATACTATCTATCTCACTTCCTCTCTCTTCCTACTATTATCAGCCTGGTGAACCTGTACATTCAGTACCTAAAGACCAGCAAATCACTCTCCTTGAAGTCCTTGGAAGTTGTCTGAACTCTGGAATTACCCAACAACTCCCTGAAAGGCCAGCTTGATTAAGACAGTGAAAGTATGTGCTTTCCTACATACCTGAGCTTTGTACCTATATTTCAGGTTTAAGAACCCTGCTACCTTAGGCACATTTCCCTCTCAGGATAGCCAGCAGCCTACAACCCCCCACCCCAGCTATATTTTATCTGTGCATTTCACCTACGCGCACAGACAGCCTATTCTCTTGTATTAATTAACCCAACTCCTTCTCTCCTGTAGCCTGCCCCCCCTTGTACGTCGGATCTTATTGCAATTAACTCACTGGCCACTAGGTGGCGCCTTACCTTACTGTTCAGTATCACAGGCTCTGCAACTATCTCTCTACTAGACCTCTCAGCCCGACTTTACTGTTCTGTTTTTAGCTTCTTCTCTTCCTAGAACCTGCTCTGCATCTTCCTACCCTTTACCCAGTATACACTTCTCACTACACCCCAAACTCTCTTACAAGTCTAAGCACCTTAGAGTAACCTAGCTCCTCTCTCCTGACTATATGTATGCTACACTAGCCTGCTAACTTACTTCTGCTTTCTCACAAGTTCAAACTTACCTGCTCATTTCTCCCTTTCTACTGATTGTCTCCTTTGGGTGTCCACTCTCTTGTCTCTGCCCGCTCCGTTCGCCCTTCGGGCTCACTCCGCTCCCCTACCCTGCCCCCAATTTCCACCCACCCCCAGTACTCCTACATTTATAGCACTAGTGACCACACCCCTATCCTACCTTACCCAATCAGATAAGGATCTATCACATTGTCTACAAAACTTAACACCACTAATTAAATTACCAACCTCCACCCCCATCTACTTAGTCATACTACTACTCCCCCCCACAACTTCAATCTACCTATCTCCTCCTTGCTCACCTCCCCAATAATCACTATGCCCACAACAGTTACTCATTCACAAATTAAACTATTTATCTTCTTATCACTTTTTTCCTCTCTCATTACTACCTACCGCTTAACCTTCTACGAATACCCACTTTACTCTACTCTCCCTTTTCCCTCTAAACATACCTCTACAACTATATCAACCTTCTCTCATACCTTCATAAATCTCACTCCTTAACCCAACTACATACTAACCAAATATCACAGATTTGCCTACGTCAAATTAAGCAAACCAAAATCTAGGAAACTAATCAATATCTTTCACAAACTTCTCCAGCCAAAAGGTTTTATACTCCTCCACTTACTATTGGATGGAGACATTAATCCTAACCCTGGACCACTCCACCCCAATACCACCACCTACAAAAATCTATATAAAACTACTTCTCTATCATCAACTACTCCCACCAACTCTCTCTCTATTGCCCATCTCAATATACGTAGCATTTGTAACAAAACCACTCAAGTCCATGCCCTTCTAGAAAACCATCAATTTGATATTCTATGCTTAACTGAAACATGGCTAAAGCCTTCCATCAAGGACAATGAAATCGCCCCACCCGGGTACAACATCTTTAGACTTGATCGCACTGCAAAAAAGGGAGGAGGGGTAGCAATTCTCTATAAGGCACAACTCCAAATTAGTATTATAGATCAGACTCTTTGCCTTGATAAACAGGCAGAGGTGATCTGCTCCAAACTTCAAGTCAACAGCAGTAAAGCCATAAATATCATATGTGTTTATCTTCCCCCAGGAAACAATATCAACCCACTTGAATGCATCCTCAGTTCACTCTCTACCCATCTCCCTCAAGAAACACTAGTCCTAGGCGATTTCAACATTGATTGGAATTCATGTAATAGTACAAACCCCACCTTCCATATAAACCTACATGGCTTTACCCACCTCATTAATAGTCCTACCAGAACCAATAAAACCAACAACAAAGAAACCACCTTAGACTGGATTCTTACTAATACTCCTCAACTAACCTATGAAGCAGGTATCCTCCCAGAAGACCTTAGTGACCACTCACTTACTTATGTAATCAGGCATAAAACCAGCCTAATCTTACCTACCACATACAGAACACTACGTTCAAAAAAACAATTTAACTCTGAACATTTTCTAGCTGAATTAATACAATGTAATTGGTCCCCACTCAAATTTCTCCCACTTAATGAAGCAGTAGAATACTTCAATTCTACTTTCTTATCAATCCTGGATCACCATGCCCCTAGTCGAACTATTAGAACCAAAGCTAAACCAGCTCCTGGCAAACCAACAACACTAGGCAGAAAATCAATCTAAGAAACAAATCTTGGGCTAAATGGCGTTCCACTAAGAATCCAACTGACCACCAAAACTTCAGAGAGCTTAGAAACAGTACAAAAAAAGCCATCCTGACAGACATAAAGAACTACTACCTTCAACTACAACAAACCTCCAAAAGGAACCAAAAAAGTTCTGGGCCAGTATTAATAATCTCCTATCCCCAGGCCAGTCTATCACACCTAACCCTCATGATTCTAACCCAGATAATCCCACACAAATAGCCAATGACTTCAATTCATTCTTCACTCATACTATCCAAACTCTTGCTAGTCACCTAACTCCTGACCCCTCTAAGCTACTCCTACCTGCTTTAAATGCATCTCCTTCCTTTCATTTCCAACCTGTATCAACCTCCTTCATCTTATCACTGCTCAAAAAACTAAGACCTACCACTCCCTCTGCAGACAAACTTCCTGCTGAATTCTTACAAATAGGAGCCAATGCTATTTCCTATCCCATTTCTATACTGATAAATAGATCCATAAATGAAGGAATTGTCCCCTCTATCCGGAAGATATCTGACATCATCCCTCTACACAAAGGAGGTAAGTCTAATGACCTCTCTAACTTTCATCCCATAGCACTTCTATCACCTATAGCTAAAATCATGGAAAAATGTATCCACAAGCAACTTCTTAACCACCTTCTACATCACAACCTACTTGCTAACTGTCAGCATGGCTTCAGACCCTCCCACAGCACTACCACTGCACTACTCTCCTTTACCAACTCGATCAACTATAACCGCAACAATAACTACCTATCATCAGCCGTCTTCATTGACTTATCTAAAGCATTTGACATGGTTAACCATAAACTTCTTCTACACATACTAAAATCTCTCTCACTTGATTCGTCAACCTTAACTTGGTTTACATCTTACCTAGAAAACCGTCAGCAAGCAGTTCTCTGGAAAAATGTATTATCTAATCTCCTTCCTATTTCCTTAGGTGTACCGCAAGGCTCTATCTTAGGCCCCCTTCTATTTTCTATCTTTATTAATGACCTCCAATCAGCTATCGCAAACTCAACCTGCATCCAATATGCAGACGATTCTACTATAATCTGCACTGCCAATTCACTTAATGAACTCCAGTCACTCACCCAAAAAGCTTTTACCACTGTTGAACAATGGTTCTGCGACCGTTGCCTACTCCTTAACGCCAAGAAAACCAAACTGCTATTGTTCTCTCCTTCCCATAAAACTGCTACACTCAATTTAACTCTTACTTCCGCTGACAATACCCTTATTTCTCCAGACACAACTACTAAACTATTAGGAATAACTATTGACAATAATCTCAGCTTTGACTCCCACATCAACAACACTATCAAACTAGTTAATAAAAAATTCGGATCCCTTTACAGAATCAAGCCCTTCCTTACACCTGAAGCAAGGACCATCTTAGCCAGATCTCACCTTATCTCTACTCTTCTATATGCTTCCCCCATCTACACTAATCTCTCCAAAAACAACCTCAAGAAACTAGCAACATCTTACTATAACATTGCTAGATTTGCTTCTGGATCTCCATTTAGAACTCACCATTGTCTGAACTTAAAACTACTAGGTTGGCTTGAACTTCCAAACCAACTCATTCTGCAACAGTTCTTAATAGCTCACAAGATCTTATACCATCCAACTAAAATACCTATACTCTCTAACCTCATTTCACCATACAACAACCTGAAACATCTACTCTCTTCCAAAAAACTACTGATTAATATAACCAAACCCTCTAACTCTGCAGGTGACGGTCTCTTTTCCAACTCTGTTGGAAAAATGTGGAACAATCTACCCTCTGATATCACATCTCTATCCTCTCTCCCACTTTTTAAAAGACAGTTGAAAATTCATCTCAACAAACACTGGCTTTGCTCCTGCACCAACCCAGCTTAACTCTTCCACTTCCTCTCATTCTATTATTTTTCCTTATTCTTACTATCTCTGCTCCCTTACCCTTGTAAGGTCTTCCTGATATAAAAACTTTATAGATATATGTTATCCCTCGCATACTGTATAACTATAGCAAAAAAAAAAAAAAAACCTTTAAGATATATTTTTTTTATTTTTGCTCTGATTGTATTTGTGTACTTAGTATAATCACAACCTCTTTCTCTACCTGTTTGTATTGTATTCCCTATCTTTGTTTAAACTTATCGTAACCATTGGAGCTTTTCTCCTCGGGCCTCTACTGAAAATGGACATATATCCAGCTAGACTAGCCCGGTCAACAAATGTAAAATAAATAAAATAAATAAATAAACAGTTGTTTTCATCATGCTTGTTTTCCTTTGTAACTTTGTTTTCCATACAGCAGATGTTTTCTGCATTTTAAGATCTGTGTGAAGAAACATTGATGCATTGATCAGTAGCGTTGAGCGACCTATGGGATCATTGTTCTGCTCTTGATCACTCTCTCCCATTGGTTAGATAGGAGGGTAAGGCTTGAATGGATAACCAATGAGTTACATTTACATATATGATATGTGATATTATACAATGACCCCCCATTAATATTCCAAAACGTGCATGCTGATTGGTCAGCGTGCACATTGTAAATCAGAGTTATAGTAATGGAAAAAGGTCCGGTCGCCAGGACTTCTTCCATTAGTATAACTCTTTTTTTACAGCAACGAAGAACACAAGATCTCCGTTGCTTTTTTTAAAGGTGTCTCGCTATGTTAAATGGGTTTAACATAGCGAGACAGCTTTAAAAAAAGCAACGGAGATTAACTTTTAAAAGCTGTCTCGCTATGTTAAACTCCTTTAACATAGCGAGACACTTTGTAAAAAGCAAAAGAGATCTTGCTTTCTCCATTGCTTTTTTCAAAACTGTCTCGCTATGTTAAATGGGTTTAACATAGCGAGACAGCTTTAGAAAAAGCAACGGAGATTCTTTTTTTAAAGCTGTCTCGCTATGTTAAACTCCTTTAACATAGCGAGATAGTTTGTAAAAAACAACGGAGATCTTGCTTTCTCCATTGCTTCCACCCACAGCTCTGATGTACTGCGTAAGCATACGCATGCGCAGTACATCAGAACTGCCGCAGAATACCAGACAGCTGTGGAAGGGCAGCAAGGAGGCATTATACAATGCCATTATTTAAGAAAAGTATTTTTTTCTTAAATAATGTCATTAATACAATTACCCACTTCTGGGTGTGGGTAATGCTGGATTTACCCACGGTTGTCTTTGTTTGGCCACTCGGGCTTCACCCTCGTGACCAAACCACACCAACTGTGGGTAAATCCAGCATTACCCACACCCAGGCTTGGGTTATTGCTATATTAAGGGATGACACAGCTCTATAAAGGATGTGTGTTGTCTCATATAATGACTGGATAGTGAGTGGTAGTTTTCAAAATGTTTGATTGGTTTATTTTTTACTGTATGGTTCACAGATGCTTTCTATTTTCCTTGGCATCTGTATGAATAAGCATTAGTGTTTCGAACAATGATATTAAAATCTTAAAACCATGATGAATACTTGGGTTGTGATTTGTTTATAGGATAAGGGATGTGCATTGTCAAGTGAATTTTGATTGGTTAGATGTATTTCAAATAGTTATCCATACTTTGTTTCTGCTGAAGAGTTGGTTATTAACTCAAAAGCTCTTATCTATGTTTATGTTCTTGACCATGGTAGTTGGACTGTTCTGTTTTCAGATTGTTATTATTTTGACTGCAATGATTCCCAGGATACATGTGCACAGATCTAAACAGCTGTTTTGTTTTTAAGATTTTTTTTCTCAAAATTAGGTGCATTTGAAATCAATATAAAATTTTTCAACTACAAAACTAGTATCAGAGAGGAAGGACCCTGAAACAGTCTTTCAACCTATTGTCTTCATTTTCCGGAGTATTTCAGTCCAGAATAAGAAATCTTGGGTATTTAGGTGTATGCAGACTTCAGTATTACAGAATCCAGTGTATCAGACTGTAGGAAAGCTGCACAGCTCTTTTCACATTTTTACTTCCTCGCATAAAAAGGACACGCTGTTTTTAAGACAGTCATTATTATGTGCTTGGTCAGCCGAGTTACTTGTTTGTTATAAGTAATAAAATACAAAACTGTATTTGTTTGCAGACTAAATTATGTGGGAGGCAACAGTTCTAAAAGGGCTTTCTTAGTCTTAATGCATTCCTGTATAACACAGGCAGTTATAGGCAAGACAAGAAGTCTGGTAATTTTACACAACCTCAAATAACAGTGAGTAATACTTGTAAGTCTTAAGTGATGAAATCAGCAGACAGTAAGAACATGAAGGAATGTGACCAGTTTTTCCTGTCTGTGGAGTTTTCTGCCAGCAAATATTTATTCCTTTTGCTGCTAGACGTGCCAGTAATGGTTTCATGAATCACATATTGCATTATCCTCACATATGACATACCATTGCAAATGCTGGCTGAACATGTGCTATAATATCTGTTCACAATTTCAAGGCTAGAGTTAATGATGACTAGGCAATTGCTTGGGACAGCAGATGTTGGTGGTTTATAAACGTACTTGGGGTAGGTGCACTTACAATAAGATTGCACTGACACTGAAATGGATAAGCTTGTGTAGGGCACATATCCACCTTTAGGTCACCCTGAACAAATTTCTCTTACTAGACCACTAAAGAACTGCTTCAGACTTATTGCTAAGTGTGACCTTGAAGAAAATGTCCTCTGAAAAGATTCAAAACAGGATGATATGTCACAACAGTACATATTTCTACCAGTAGCTCATATTAGATCATTTGTTCCTGTGATTTTCCTTGGTGTACAGCTTTTCTTCTTATTTTCAAGAGGGTCTTCCTTCACACCCTTTCTCTTTTCATTTTTTTGTTTGTTTGTTTGTTTTTGGTGCTCTTCCTTATTTACATCAGTTTTTGGATAATGTGTGCCATGGAGGACACTGACATTTCTCCAGCTGTCCCATATCTAATTAGCAGTCGAAGTGCTGGTGAAGCTGGCAGTCAGACATGCTATGTCTGCCCTCCTCTCCCTCTGAAGGAAGGGTGAGCATGTGCGTGCCCAGGATGTGGAAAATGTGGGTTAGCTGAGGTGCTTGTTTGCAAGGAGATAAGGAGTTTTAGGGGATATCCTTAACACAAGTGAGAGGTGCTCCCTGTTGTAATCTCATTGCATATCATCCACTGGGATGCAGCGTACATGCACAAAAGGGACAGGTAGGGCCATAGGTGTAAAACCCCCAATTCTCAGAGTAGGATGACACCACTACCCCGCTGCTCCCCCTCTCACCTAGGAGAACTTAATGGGCCATAGGGCACTCATTCCCCAAAGAAATTATACAGGTCAGTTGAATGTCTAGAGGACAATTTACAGTCACTGGGGAGGAGTACAAATTAAAATATAAAACATAAAATATAAAATAAGATTGAATTAAATAAAAAAAACTGCACTGATATTTGCAAGTGCGGTTCCTTATTGGTTGTACCAGCATAAGTTAGATACACAACACTCATCCAGTCAATATATAAGAAAGAAAGAGTAGTCAGACTCGGCTTTATTTTAGATTTTTCTTAAGAACCCTCATGATCTTTTTACTTATTCATTCTTTGTTTACTTACTTAATGCTGTTCGTGGTCATAAGTGCAGCCTATCCCAGCAGATAGTGGATAGAAGACAGAGAAGCTGATTATGGGTGCCATGCCAGTCCATTGTAGCACACTAGCACTTCACCCACATGTGGTATACAGACCTATGGACAGCATGGTGGATCATCAGTTTTGCCTATGGCATATCTTTAGAATATGGGTGGAAATCAAATTTGCCAGTGAAAACCAAACAGACACAGGAAGAATACATTGGCACTACATACACAAGATACCACAGCCCAGAACCAAACCAGAGAACCAAGCAGCCACCACAGCTAAGAAACAAACGTGGGAACCATGCAGTGTTACGCAACACGGCTAACCTCTATGCTAGAGTGGAATGGCAGACGTTCATCATGATTATAGGAAATCCTCCTAATGTGGTCATGGAACTGCTTTCATCAATGTAGGACAAGATATTCCTACTCCTGGGGGGGGGTTCATTGCTCACCAAATCATATTCCCATGTGATATCGAAGTAACTGTGTGAGCCATAATGATGACTGGGCATGTGATTCTTTGTTCCTTAGAATATTTCTATCCTTTGCTTACTGGAGATTATTTCCTCCATGTGTGGCTTTTCCCATGGACTCAGATCAGACATGCTTTCCAGTTACCTATCTCCTTGTTCATGATCCTTTGCTTACTGGGGATTCTTTCCTCCATGTGTGGCTTCTCCCATGGACTCAGATCAGGCATGTTTTCGGTTACCTATCTCCGTGTTCGTGATCTTTTGCTGACGGGGAATCCTTTCTTTCATGTGTGGCTTCTCCCATGGACTCAGAGCAGACATGTTTTCGGTTACCTATCTCCCTGTTCGTGATCCTTTGCTTACTGGGGATTCTTTCCAACATGTGTGGCTTCTCCCATGGACTCAGAGCAGACATGTTTTCAGTTATCTATCTCCCTGTTCGTGATCCTTTGCTTACTGGAGATTCTTACCTCCATGTGTGGCTTCTCCCATGGACTCAGATCAGGCATGTTTTCAGTCACCTATCTCCCTGTTCGTGATCCTTTGCTGACTGGGGATTCTTTCCTCCATATGTGGCTTCTCCCATGGACTCAGATCAGGCATGTTTTCGGTTACCTATCTCCCTGTTCGTGATCCATTACTTACTGGGGATTCTTTCCTCCATGTGTGGCTTCTCCCACGTACTCAGATAAGGCATGTTTTCGGTTACCTATCTCCCTGTTCGTGATCCTTTGCTTACTGGGGATTCTTTCCTCCATGTGTGGCTTCTCCCATGGACTGAGAGCAGCCATGTTTTCGGTTACCTATCTCCCTGTTCGTGATCCTTTGCTTACTGGAGATTCTTTCCTCCATGTGTGGCTTCTCCCATGGACTCAGATCAGGCATGTTTTTAGTCACCTATCTCCCTGTTCGTGATCCTTTGCTTACTGGGGATTCTTTCCTCCATGTGTGGCTTCTCCCATGGACTCAGAGCAGATATGTTTTCGGTCACCTATCTCCCTGTTCGTGATCCTTTGCTTACTGGGGATTCTTTCCTCCATGTGTGGCTTCTCCCATGGACTCAGATCAGGCATGTTTTTGGTCACCTATCTCCCTGTTCGTGATCCTTTGCTTACTAGAGATCCTTTCCTCCATGTGTGGCTTCTCCCATGGACTCAGAGCAGGCGTGTTTTCGGTTATCTATCTCCCTTTTCATGATTGCCATGATCTCTCATAATCACTGTGAACAGTTCACCTCAAGCACATTTTTTTCTTACAGGTTACTATAAACTTTCATACATTCCATCTTTCACTCTGTGTTGTCAACTTGACTAATATAAACTGCCATCTGTAAGTCGTATTTTTTATATAAATCTACTGTTTTCACTTGTCCAACCTCTCCTTTAACTTTCTAACTAGCAGGCACTTCCTCTGCCTCTACTTGTCCACCTTTTCCACCAGCTGTTGTCATCCTTCCAAGCTCTCTCATACAGGTTTGCTGGTATAAGATACGGCTTAAGCAAACTGCTAAGGTAAAGATCATGGATAGGGCTTAGCTTCTTAAGATCCTGAGTTATGTGCAATGCTTCCTTCTAAGTGTCAGGGCCTAGTGTCTTAAAATCATGAGCTATCTGCCATACACCCTCCTAAGTGCCCTCGTTCTCTCTGCCCATATCCTCCTTGATCCATGTTTGATACAGTATTTGGAAACCCTCTTTAGTCTTACATATGCTTAAAATTACTGTTGACAACTCCCAGCAGCTCCTGTTTGCACACCCCCCCCTTGTGTTGCCTGAAGGGTCCACAGCCCTAACTGTATCTCTTGTGGCTGACAGTGGTCTGTTTCTGCTTAGTCCAGTCATTATTTCCTCTTCAGCCATTCATGTTCCAGACACAGCTCTGTGGGCAAGGTAGATTTTGATACAACAATATGGCTGCACTGCTCCCAGCACAGTAGGTTAGGAACACTCTTTGCATGGCCTTTGACACTTTGTGGTTAAGGTCTGGTGCAGTATGCAAGTATGCAAGAAGAGATTATTTTGTAACATGATGACTGAGTGGTCAAGGTTCCTGCCTCACAGCTTCTGGGTCTAGGGTCCAGTCCTGCCTTCTGTTACCAACTATGTGGAATGTGCATTTCCTCCTAATGTCTGTACAGATTCATAGGTAATTACTAAGCTTGCAGTTCAGCATACCATTGATAAGCCAAAATGACGTTCCCAACTGGACTAGGTTTTCTTACTATTCTGGGTTTCTCCCATAACCCACAACATGTCAGTGCAGTGGCTGCTGTAAACTGCCCTTATGTGTTACATTGGCCCTTTTGGCCTGGATTGTTGCTGAAAAGTGTCCATAAAGGATTGGTTAACTTACCTGGTTAACACAAAAATAAGGTAAAAAAAACTCTTTCAGTGCTGAAGTGCATTTTGCTGTAAGTTATTAGAATGGGATTTTTTAAGGAAAAATATAATGCCTAATTAAAGCCACAAAATTCTGTTTCATTCTTATTCTTATTGCTGCTGTGGGCAGTGTTGCGAAATCCAGTCATTCTTTACAATTTTCTTAAGCCTGTTGCTTTAGTTAAGATGTTTGGAGAATCACAGTTGGTTGCTTTGGAAATTATGACGTCACATGGTGAGGATTAGAGGAATAAATTGCACTGCTTAATTATAGTATGTACCCCAGAGGCTGGGGTGTGTTAGACCAAAGACTTAAACAATACTCTGGTGGCTTTCTGCAACAGTTTAATTTCATAACTTCAACTGACGTTCTTGGATGGCAAGTGGCTATGCAGCTAACACTGCTTTTCTCTGCCTGATCTAACTCAGAAAATAAATGGTCATATCATTAAGAGAAATGTGAAACAGCACCTTAGCCATTCTTTACAAGATCTGCTTTTGGAATTTTTTTCTACCTGTTTTCCAGACAAAGCTGTTTTATTTGGCGATACTAAGTAGTTAAAAATAAACAAAATGAAAATTGTGCACTTTGTTGAAAAAGGAAAAAAAATATATATATATATATATATATATATATATATATATATATATATATATATACACATACATACATACATACACACACACACACGTCCACAGGTACTACTCATTTTTTATATATTTTTTTTTATTTTTATTTTACATTTGTTGACCGGAATAGTCTGACTGTATGCATGTCCATTTTCAGCGGTGGCCCGGGGAGGAAAGCTCCAACGTAAACAGAAACATTAAAACATGTTATAAATATAATTTTGACAAAGAGTACCTAAGCAAACAAGAATAAACATGTTCCACAGGATAGAGTAAATCCCTGTTGATAGTCGGAGGTGAATTAAACAGTAGCTAATTAATAGATTTTACACATTCTACAAGAGAGTTAGCCAGGCTTGATACAATGACATTACCAGTTTAGTGACAAATGTTGTTTGAGTCTAGTTTTAAAATGGCCTAGGGTGGAGAGTAAAGTAATGTCAGCTGGAAGTGAGTTCCAGGGTCTGCCTGCAGAGTTTGCAAAGAGAGAGTCACCAGCTGCATTGTTAATTTTATTTGTCTGAATTAGTAGTCTGTTAGAGGATCTAAGCAGTCGTGGATTGTGATAGGGGGTGATAAGATTTTTAAGTGCAGGAGTATTATCTGGATTATAAAGGATTTTATAAGCCATGATCAGTTGGTTATACTGAATTAGACTGGGTAGTTCAAACCAACCAAGCTGGTTAAGATTGATGCAATGATGCATCCTAAAAGGCAGCCCAGTGGCAAACCTGGTGATGTGGTTATAGCAGGTTGAGAGTTTAAGTACAGTCTTGTTTAGATTAGAGAGTAGAGAGGATGCATACAGAAGTGTTGAAAGAAGGTGAGTGAGCTATGGCAATTTTGGCTGGAGGAGTTAGGAAGACTTTTATTCTGTAAAGTGACCCTAGTTTTTTATTGATGATTTTGATTGCTTGGTTTACATGTAGATCGAACTTTAGATTATCTATAATGACACCTAATAGTTTAGTAGAGGGGTCAGGGGGGATTATTGTGCCATCATTTGCATTTATGGTAAAGGTAAAAGCAGGAGACCTTTGTATTGGTGAGAATAACAGCATTTTAGTTTTTTTTGTGATTTAGTATCAAACAACGTTCAGAAAGCCAGTTTTCTATAGTGTTAAAGGTGGACTGGGTAGCAGACCATAAGTCTGTTGTAGATGTGGCAGAGCAGATCAGGGTGGAGTCATCAGCGTATTGGATACAGCTGACTTTTGGGATGACAGCATACAGGTCGTTAATGACGATGGAAAACAGCAGGGGCTCTAGTATAGAACCTTGTGGTACTACAAGGGTGTTGGATAGTAGGTTAGAGAGTTTGTTCTGCCAAAGAACAGCCTGCTGTCTCCCATTCAGGTATGATGTAAACCATTGAAGAGCCTTAGTATCTAGACAGAATGTTTGCAGGGTGTGTATTAGAAGTTGTTGGTCAACCATGTTGAATGTCTTGGAAAGATCCAAGAAGAGGGCGGAGGACATGTGATTGTTGCTGTGATTATGGTTTATGGTGTTGGTGAAAGCTAGTAGGGCTGAAGTAGTGCTGTGGTGTGGACAGAAGCTGTGTTGGGTATCTGCCATGAGGTGATTCTGGATTAGGTGGTGCATGTATTGTTTGTGAATACATTTTTCCATAATCTTTGCAAGTGGAGAGAGTATGGCTATTGGTCTTTAATTGGAGAATTCAGTAAAGCTGCCTCCTTTATGAAGTGGGATTACATAGGATATTTTCCAGATGGTGGGAATTCTAGCTTCTGCTATGGTTCGATTAATTAGTATGGATACAGGGTAGACAATAGCATCAGCTGATTTTTGAAGGTACTCAGTGGGGAGTTGATCAGCAGAGTGTGTGCTGGGTTTTAATTCAGGTTAAGAGACGTGGCCACTGGTTGGAAGCTGAACAAGAATAGGTTTCTAGGGGTGCCACTTTCAGGAGCAGGTGAGCTAGGAGGTAATTTGCTTGCTAGGGCTTGAATTGTCTCAGTGAAAAATCGTTTAAAACTATCTTAAACATCCTCAGGGGGTTTATCAATAGTAGCAGCGGGGATGGGGGTAGACATTTGTCCAGGATGAAGTAGATTATTCAAACTTGCCCAAAATGTCTGAGGGTTGTTATGATTTACTGTCTAAGTTGCAGTAGTATTGGTTTTTTGTCTTGTAAAATGGATTTTTTGATTTCGTTCCTGGATTGCCTGTATTTAATTTGATCTTGGGGTCTTTAATAGAATGCCATAAAGCCCATAATTTGTTTATACAAGTAATTTTTAGTCTGGACTCTTTAGAAAGCCATGGTGCAGTTTTTGCTTTTGGCCTCTTTGAACGAACAGGTGCATACAGATCTAGGATCTCAAGAAATTTGTTATTAAAGTATGCAACTGCCTCCCCTAAGGGGAGGTGTTTTAGAATAGATCAGTTACATGAGTTAAGTTCTTGTTGGAATTTGGTAGGGTCAAAGCCTTTTTTGATTCTAACTTTTCTGAGTAAGGGTAGTTGGGGATTAAAGGCTTTGTGCTTAACTATATAAGTGAGAAGGTGAAAGTTTAGGCCATCGGGGAGGGTACCAGCAGTGTACAGTTGGGGGTGACCATTTATGAGTACCCAATCAAGTATGCTTTCTTTTTGGTTGAGTTTAACTAACCTGGTAGGGGTGGATATGATTTGAGTAAAAGCAAGCAGGTTACTATGAGTTGATGGGGATTCTGAGGAACAGGTGCCCCAGTCTATATTAAAATTCCTGAGTAGTAGGGTTTCTTGGGGGTAATGACATGATAGCCCGTGTAGGGTGTCTTCATCGTCAACATCGATATCTGTGCAGTAACAGAAACCTGGTTCAAGGCTCCCAAGAGCACCCCAGCACTACCAGGTTATACCTCATACCATGCTTTTCGGCCCCAAAACTTGGACCGAACCACAAAAGGAGGGGGAGTATCAGTATTCGTCAAAGATACCCACACCTCCAGGTTGGTGGCACAGCACGAAGCATCAGAGACTATCCATGTGCAACTAACTGTGGGTAAAACTGCCTTCCAGTTTATAGCCTGCTACAGACCACCCTCCCAAACACAGGAACCCCACTTGGGCTTCCTGAGAATACTGGAAAATATAAAGGTCTCTCCAAACACCATTATATTGGGCGACTTCAACTACCCAAACATAGACTGGGAGCATTACTCTAGCTCCAACACCCTAGCCCAAAGGTTCCTAGAATTTATAAACTCAAATGCTATGGAACAACTTGTTACCACTCCCACAAGAGGGGAAAACATACTGGACCTGATCATCACCAACATGGGGACACTATGCTCCAGACCAGAAGTGTATCCCTCACTGGTAAGATCAGACCATAAACTAATCTCACTGGATATTCACATCCCGACCCCACCCCCTGCCCAGAAAACCACAGTGAAAAACTTCTCTAAAGCAAATTTCACACGCCTCAAAACCGAGGCGAAATCCTTCAAAGCCCCCGGGCCTGTGGAAAATACGGCTGAGACCGCAGAATCCTTTATAAATGCATTCTATGAACACCTTCAGGAATGCATGGATCATGCAATCCCAAATAAAACCAAGACCCAATCCTCCAAAGGCAGACGTCCTGTCTGGTGGACCCCAGCCATAAACAAACTATACAATAGAAGGAGGAAGCTACTACATGATAGAGCAAAATCCCAAAAAGGGAAGGCATCTCTGATCAGTATTAGCAAAAAACTACGGGCACTCATAAAATCTTCTAAGGCCAGCTTCGAGAGAAAAATTGCACAGGACACTAAGGATAATCACAAGGCTTTCTTTAGTTATGTTAGGAACCTGGGTGGGAATTCCCAGATATGCTCAGAATTAGTCCAAAATGACAAAAAATACACAGAGCCCACAGACATTGCCAACATCCTAGCTGACAGGTTCAGTGCAAACTTCTCCCCCCTCTCCCCACCAAAAGGGAAAATATCTATCCCAACAGAGTGCTGCCCCCTGACATCTCAGATGCTCAGGTAAGAGCCGCCCTCTCCAAAGCAAAAAACACAGCATCAATGGGACCAGATGGTGTCCCAGGCTGCATCCTACATGAACTCCAAGAAGAGCTAAACCCAAACATAAAACTACTGTTCAATCTTAGCCTTACTACAGGATATGTACCCAAAGAGTGGCGCAGCAACAGTGGTCCCTCTCCACAAAGGTGGTGCCTCAACGGATCCTGGAAACTATCGCCCATAAGCCTGACTAGCTTGGTCTGCAAAGCTATGGAAAGGATCATCATGGACCTCATAAATAAAGATATTGGGGACCTACAGACACTGGATCCTACCCAGTTTGGCTTTGTTAAGGGCAGATCCTGCCTCTTAAACCTGGTCGATTTCTTTGAAACAGTCACCAAGGCCATTGACGAGGGAAGGTGGTCCACACAGCCTACCTGGACCTCGCAAAGCCTTCGATACAATACCCCACTCGGGCATTATAGATAAGCTCACCAGCTTAAATATAAACCCTATGTCACTAGATGGGTTGCAAACTGGCTCAAGGACAGAACCCACTTGGTTAGAATTGCTGGAGCCATGTCAGACTCCAAACCAGTTACAAGTGGCGTCCCACAAGGCTCAGTCCTGGGACCTCTCTTGTTCGGTATATATCTCCCGGCGGTACAGGCCAACATGGAAGGACTGTGGCTGACCAAGTTCGCAGATGACTGCAAACTGGGCGCCATAATCAACTCTCCAGCCGACACAAGCATCCTCCAAAAGGGCCTCATAGAAACAGACAACTGGTGCCAGAGCCATGGCCTCAAGCTAAACGCCAAAAGTGTATAGTCATCCCTTTGGCAAAACAAAGTGCCCACAAATTACCACATAGGTGGTAATCCATTAAGTACAGAAGAAGTCATTAGGGACCTGGGGACCCAAGTTGATAGCAATCACTCATTTGACAACCACATGGCCAAAGTGGTTAGAAAAACATTTTATATAGCCCACCTAATCATGAAGGGATTCACATCTAGATCAGGAGGTCATCGTGCCTCTTTACTCATCCCTCATCAGGCCCATAATTGAGTACAATGCCCCTTTGGGATGTACCTTACCAGACACCTGCAGCAACTGGAAAGACCCCAAAAGTACCTCACCAAGAGGATCAAAGGGCTCAAACAGATGCCATATGCTGCCCGGTTAAAGAAACTCCAGCTCTACTCAGTGGCATACCGCCTGCTCAGAGGCGATCTGTGCCTGACGTATAAAGCCATGTCCAACCCGGAATTAATGGACATGCTGCACCTCAGAAAATCCAAATCCCATCGAGCTACGCGCTCGAGAGACTTGAACCTCAGCACTGAAATAAATAGGACATGCTGGAGGGACAGATTCATAACCCAGAGGCTCCCTTCACTCTGGAATAAAATCCCAGTCCAAGTTAGGCAGAGTCCCACATTGACTCTCTTCAAGAGGAATCTTGATGAGTGGATGGGAATTCGTAGGTTTACCCCGGCTATCACTTCTGTGTCACTGTTAGACAGAGGCACAGTATACTTACCTCAAAAAAAGGCATAGCAAAATTAATTTAAAATGGGTGGCGAAAGCCAAACACACTCTGGCTAGGCTTATAAATGCCCTAGGGCAGATAGCCTAGTATGAACCTATGAACCTATAAGTGTAGTTATATTGTTACCTGGGGAATATACATGCAGATGATATTAATGCATTTACTTTTGTTTAGTTGCAATCCAGTTGCAAGAATTTCTGAGTTATTAATCTGAGGTGGCTGGGTTACATATATGGTCAAATTTAACTCAGATTTGTAGAGTGTAGCTACCCCACCTCCCTTCCTGGAAACATGATCCAGCCTATGTATGCTCTGAGAATTAATCCTGGAAACAGGTAAAGCAAAAACTAGTATTTATATGGGTCTACTTTCATTGAACGAAAGTATGTTACATCAAATGTGACTTACCAGAGCTGAAATATTCAAATCTTCAATTAACAGAAGCCATGGACTGCCGAAATCCTTTCCCTGTGAAAGGAACCATTTGGCCAGCATGATGAACTTTGCCCTCTCATCAGTTATTGCGATCTAGGAGTTGGTATATTTTAGTAGGGGGGGCTTAGTTTTCATCCATTTAGGTTTATTTCCATGGTGGCCAAATGGTTCCTTTCACAGGGAAAGGATTTCGGCAGTCCGTGGCTTCGGTTAATTGAAGATTCGGAGATTTCAGCTCAGGTAAGTTACATTCAATGTAACGTACTTTTGTTCAATGAAAATAGACCAGTTTATATATACTAACTCCTAGATTGCACAGTTGCTGGAGAAAGGCGATGTTTCCTTACCCGGGATTACCGATATCATGCACATTTCAACCAAATGTCGAACAAACAGATGTCAGATCTTGTGTTTGTTCAACCAAATAAGAACAACTATATATATATATATATATATATATATATATATATATATATATATTATATGGAGTGGAGAGATAGAGAGAAACATAGATATGTGTGTGTGTTTATGTGTTCATCTATCTATATAAATATATAGATATCTATATTTATTTCTGTGCATATATATATATATATATATATATATATAAATATATATATAATATAATATATAATATACATATATATATATATATATATAAAATATACATATGTGGCAAAAATAGCCATTCAGTGGTCTGGGCTTTGGGTATATGTGCACCATATAGTACTGTAGGCAAACTTGTCAGTGAAGCCTGCACCATACAGAAGAACATTCACAGGGTTCATGCACCCAAAAAAAATTGTAAACCCTTATAAAGACTCCATCTCCCTTATTTGGAATAATCTTCCCCTCCATATTAGAAGTCATACCTCTCTTCCTAACTTTAAAACCAGAAAAATAGGTGTGGACCTCTTGGGTTTTCGATCCTGAGTGATGCCTGCCCGGAGGGAAGGAATAACCAATTTTACAAAGCCTTTCACTCTTGACCTTAGTTTGTACCTCCATAACAACCCTATATGTACCTGTAACCCCATATGTACCTATAATCCTATATGTACCTGTAACCATCCTACTTAACTCCTCCCCTTCCATATTCCCATTTATTCACTAGACTTATCATTACAACCTTTTTCCTCTTTCTTATCTTACGTTATCCAATCTCCTGTTCTTTCTGTACCTTCCCTTTTTATATAATTTACTTTATCCTACTGCTCTTCTTTCTGTACCCTCCCTCTTTATATATTTACTTTATTCTACTGCTCTTCTTTCTATACCCCCCTCTTTATATAATTTACTTTATCCTACTGCTCTTCTTTCTATATCCCCCTCTTTATATATTTACTTTATCCTACTGCTCTTCTTTCTGTAACCTCCCTCTTTATATAATTTACTTTATCCTACTGCACTTCTTTCTATACCCTCCCTCTTTATATATTTATTTTATCCTACTGCTCTTCTTTCTATACCCTCCCTCTTTATATAATTTACTTTATCCTACTGCTCTTCTTTCTATACCCCCCTCTTTATATATTTACTTTATCCTACTGCTCTTCTTTCTATACCCTCCCTCTTTATATAATTTACTTTATCCTACTGCTCTTCCTTCTATACCCCCTCTTTATATATTTACTTTATCCTACTGCTCTTCTTTCTATACCCTCCCTCTTTATATATTTACTTTATCCTACTGCTCTTCTTTCTATACCCTCCTCTTTATATATTTACTTTATCCTACTGCTCTTCTTTCTATACCCTCCCTCTTTATATATTTACTTTATCCTACTGCTCTTCTTTCTATACCCTCCCCTTTATATCATTTACTTTATCCTACTGCTCTTCTTTCTATACCCTCCCTCTTTATATCATTTACTTTATCCTACTGCTCTTCTTCCTATACCCCTCTTTATATAACTTACTTTATCCTACTGCTCTTTTTTCTATACCCTCCCTCTTTATATAATTTACTTTATCGTACTGCTCTTCTTTCTATACCCTCCCTCTTTATATAATTTACTTTATCCTACTGCTGTACTTTCTATACCCTCCCTCATTATATAATTTACTTTATCCAATCTGATCTTCTTTCTATACCCCCTCTTTATATAATTTACTTTATCCTACTGCTCTTCTTTCTGTACCCTCCCTCTTTATATATTTACTTTATCCTACTGCTCTTCTTTCTATACCCTCACTCTTTATGTAATTTACTTTATCCTACTGCTCTTTTTTCTATACCTCCTTTTTTATATATTTACTTTATCCTACTGCTCTTCTTTATGTACCCTCCCTCTTTATATATTTACTTTATCCTACTGCTCTTCTTTCTATACCCTCCCCCTTTATATCATTTACTTTATCCTACTGCTCTTCTTTATATAACCTCCTTCTTTATATAATTTACTTTATCCTACCGCTCTTCTTTCTCTACACCCCTCTTTATATATTTACTTTACCCTACTGCTCTTCTTTCTATACCTCCTTCTTTATATATTTACTTTATCCTACTGCTCTTCTTTCTATACCTCCTTCTTTATATATTTACTTTATCCTACTGCTCTTCTTTCTATACCTCCTTCTTTATATATTTACTTTAAAACCAGAAAAATAGGTGTGGACCTCTTGGATTTTCGATCCTGAGTGATGCCTGCCTGGAGGGAAGGAATAACCAATTTTACAAAGCCTTTCACTCTTGATCCTAAATGGTGAACAGATTTCTACGTGTAGTCGGTGGTGGAGCTAGCTCTAAAAAGAGCTGTTTTAGCCCTGTGGGCAGCTGGAGCTCTACATAGAGCTGTTACAGATTTCTATGAGCTCTGAGAAGAGCTGTTTTGTGTTTAGAATGCCCTTTCGGGCAGATGCGGTAGTTCTAAAAAGAACTGTTTTGTTTGGTTCACCGAAGCTGTGTCTGTGCCTCCGGCTGGTCTTACCAAAGCTGATACAGATTTCTGTGAGCTCTGAGAAGGGCCGATTTGTGTTTTGAATGCCCGTTCAGGTGTTGGTGGTAGTTCTAATAAGAACTTTTTTGTTTTATTCTTCAATGTGTCTCTGGTTGCTCTTACCAGAGCTTTTGCAGATCTCTGTGAGCTCTGAGAAGAGCTGTTTGGTGTACTGTGAGCTCTGAGAAGAGCTGTTTGGTGTAAGGTGCAGATCCACGTGAGCTCTGAAAAGAGCTGTTTTGTGTATGGACACAATGGGCTCTGGGAAGAGCTGCTGTTGTGTCCTTCGGTGTTCCGCGATGCTGTCGATCTCCGTTGTCCTTCTTCTTGAACAGATCTTTGGTTCTTTTGCTATGTGTGAGTCCTAAAAAGGACTATTTGTGCGCTCCCCAAGCGCTGGTCAGAATGACCTGAGAGCTGTTGCTGTGCTGCTTTTATGCTCCTGTGGAGGGGGCGTGGTTGAGAGATGTCCAATGAGAAGTGACTAGTTGGGGGTGTGGCCTTAGTAGGCCTACAAGGTGAAGACTGACCTGGTTGGAAGCATCTCATTCCTCTTATTTAGTTCCTTTTTATTAACCAGCTACTTGTTCATATGTGCCATTCCTAACCTCTAGCAATGCGTTGGAGCCTTTTGCTTTGTCACGATTATACCTATGTTTGAAAAAAACTGTATTAAAACTTAAATTTAAATGTAAATGTAACCAAAAAATAAAAAATAATAAAAAATAAAAATAAAAAATTAAAATTAAATTTAAAATTAAAATTGAACTGTAAAACTCTGGGGTTACTGACTATAGTTCTAAATTTAGACTTGCCACTACCATCTGTAAAACAATGGAAGCAAGCTTGGTTCTGAGAAAGTTTCTGAGATGTCCGGCGCTTTCGGGGCAGATAGGAAGGTAGCCTGTCTGACACTCCTTCATCAGGGAGAGCGTACATTAGGTAGTAAAAAGTTAACTGTAGTTTGATATTGAAATTTTACCTTTTAAATTAAAAATAATTAAAAGTTGAGCTAACAATTGTAACTTTTGTGAGAGCTAATACATTAACTTAGTGTAATTTTAGTTCTGCTTATAAACAATTAATGTTCAAAAAATGAATACATTATGCCTTATACCAGTGAGAAAACAGTGAGCGAAATATATAGCATATCTTACTAGGAGCCGATTAGTTGTAGTTAGCATGGTTAAGTGCCCTGAGGTTCAGGACTGGGGTGATGGTCTCCATGTAGTTGAGACCCGGAGGGTGCCTTGCTTCAAGTTGTATTTGCCAGATAAGTTCTTTTTTCTCTAATCTTGAATTAAAGTCCCCATTGAAAGGGATCTTCTCCAGCTGTTCGAGTATCAGGAACTTAAATCTTTCATGTCCTGTTTTTTTGTTGCGTGTGTTGCTAGTTTATTTGTCGGTATCTTGTGCCTGATGTCGTATAGGTGTTTGGCAATCCTGGTTTTGAGGGCATTGATGGTCTTGCCCACGTAGAAGGCTTGACATTTGCAGCAGTTTGCTCTGTAGACCACACCTTCTGTGTTGCAGCCTCCGAATGCTCTTGTGGTTATTGTTTTTTTGTTGTTGGGGCAGTAGAAGCGGTCCGTGCCTCCAGAATCACCAAAGACCTTAACGACTTTCTCCACAACATTAAAGACCTGGAAAATGATTTCCTGGCCAGAGGCTACACGGACAGGACTCTACACCAGATTCTGGACCCCATCACGAACAACAGAAAGGAAAAACCATTCATACTTCAACAGAGCCTAGGGACTAAAAACAGGTATGAAAACAAATATAGGCTCAACTTTATTTTACATTTCTCCACGGACTATAAGGACATACAAAAGATCATCCGTGAAAACTGGACCATCATCACTTCAAACAGATCTTTTGGACACATCTTCCCTGAAGCACCAGGGTTCACGATGAAAAGAGGACCCAACCTAAAAGACCACCTCGAGAGACCCCCACCAAGACAACTCGACAGATACGGCACCTATCCATGTAGTGACTTATCCCCCTGCTTCTACTGTAAATACATGGCAGGCACGGACCGCTTCTACTGCCCCAACAACAAAAAAACAATAACCACAAGAGCATTCGGAGGCTGCAACACAGAAGATGTGGTCTACAGAGCAAACTGCTGCAAATGTCAAGCCTTCTACGTAGGCAAGACCATCAATGCCCTCAAAACCAGGATTGCCAAACACCTATACGGCATCAGTCACATTACTGACTTAATAAAACAATTCTGAATAAGCTACAAGAGGGTCTCACCCAAACAAATAACTGGTGCCAGAAATATGGCCTCACATTTAATGCCAAAAAAATGCATCATCATCCCCTTTGAGGAGAGTGATGTCCCAACAAATTATCACATTAATAACAATGTTGTAGCCACGCAATCAGTCTTATGCTACGTGGACACCCAGGTTGATAGAAACCTGACTTTTGACCACCACATTGTCTCCGTTGTATGGAAAGCTTTTTACATGGCCCACGTCATTAGTAAGGGTATTTCATCCAGTGACAAGGAGGTCATAACATCCCTGTATTCTTCCTTTACAAGAGCCATTATTGAGTGTAATGCCCCTTTTGGCATGTGCCTCAGCAAAACACAGTGCCAAAAGAAAGACTACAACCATTTCTTACAAAAAAAGTCAAAGGACTAAGTTCACTTAGTTATCCAAACAGACTAAAAAGCTTCTTGCTTTCCTCTGTCTCTAACTGGCCCCTATAAATTTCATGACTGGCTTGCTTTCCAGGCTAAGAAAGAACCTGCCTTAAGAGACTTCCTCTACCACAGAAATACTGGTTATATTTAAAATGCTTACTACAAAGACCACAGCCTTCACTGCAACATAAACACGCCACTTTGTATGGACAGGTTCTTGACACAAAAACCTTCAACTTCTGTAAAAAGCTCCTCTCATTATCAAACAATGTAGTTCAGCAACACGACAACTGGATGGCTGGATGGATAGCCATAAATGTAGTCCTTGGGTAAGTAGCATAGCCTTCATCAAACCAGATGGAAAATCCACATACTAACCTTTCCCAGCTGGATGGCTAATATCTAATATTGATTATTCAAGTCTACTTGCCCAAAAAGAGAGGCCTGTTTAATTAAGAATTCCATTTGCAAAAATATATTCAGTATGCATATTAAATCTCTCTCTCTTACACACACACACACACACACACACACACAAAAACTGGGCGCCATAGTAGAAAACACATCTGACACAGATATCCTTCAGAAGGGTCTCACAGAAACGGATAACTGGTGCCAGAGCCATGGCCTAAAGTTAAATGCCAAAAAATGCATAGTCATACCCTTCGGGAAAAACAAGGTTACCCCTAGCTACCAAATAGGTGGCAATCCGCTGAGCACAGAAGAAGTTATCAGGGACCTGGGGACCCAGGTTGATAGTAGTCTGTCATTCGACACCCATGTAGCTAAAGTAGTTAGGAAGACCTTCTACATTGCCCACCTTATCATGAAGGGATTCTCATCTAGATCAAGGGAGGTCATTGTCTCCCTCTACTCATCACTCATCAGACCAATGATTGAGTACAATGCCCCATTCGGAATGTATCTGACCCGACACTTGCAGCAGCTGGAGAGGCCACAAAGTTCCTCACCAAAAGGATAAAGGGTCTCAAAATCTGTCCTATGCTGCCCGACTGAAAGAACTCCAGCTCTATTCAGTCGCCACCGCTTGCTCAGAGGTGACCTTTGCCTAACATACAAGGCCATGTCAAACCCAGATTTGATGAATATGCTTCACCTCAAAAATCTAGATCCATCAGAGCCACAAGGGCGGAGACTTAAACCTCGACACGGCTATTAATAGGACGTGCTGGAGGGATAGATTCATCACCCAAAGACTCCCTATGCTGTGGAACAAAATCCCGGTATATGTGAGGCAGAGCACCTCGCTGGCCTTGTTCAAGAGAAATCTTGACCAATGGATGGGAGATCGCAGATATACCCCAGGGATTACCTCAGTGTCACTGCTCGACAGAGGCACAGCAAAATAATGGGTATAGTTCCCCATACTAAAGGGGTGGCGTAAGCCACAAAACTATGGGCTAGGCTTGTAAATGCCCTTGGGCAGATAGCCTAGTATGAACCTATGAACCTAAAAGAAGCCCCTACTTGTAAAATAGGCAACCTCAGTAATCACATGATCCCCACTCACTGAATGAAATTGTCTGGAAGTCAAAATATCTGAAAACAAAAATCATAATAGAGATGGATTCATCCATGCAATTTCCCACCACCAAAAGGACCATCAATAAATCAACAAACAACTGCTCGGCAAAAAGTAAATCAGTAAGAAAACCAATGTTACATACTGGTGTAAACATATAATTTGTGTCAAACCCAATTTAATCCATATTAAAAGATTGTTTCAGAGCTTCAGCTATATGCAAACAACTTTTTACTGAAAACTTAACTCATTGATATTTGCCTTGCTGTAATTATAACTGTAAAAAAAAATGTTTTTATGTTTATTCTGTACCTAAATGATTCTCACTGTTACAAGATGTAATCTCTGCCATATTGTATGAGTACTACATCCATGATTTGCTCTCTCTCTCTCATGTATTGTATTATATTGTTTTGTGTTATTTTTTGAGCTTTTCTCCCTGGGCCTCCGCGGAAAATGGACCTGTGTCCAGTCAGACTTTCCCAGTAAACAAATACAAATGTAAAATAAAATAAATAAAAATAAACTTCCCTCCAGTCTAAAGCCATTTGAGATTCAGACATTTTAATTTGTGCAGAAGTAATTCACAGACTGACTGTTTACTGAGCTGTAATGCTGACCTTCGCTTTTGAAAAAAACAAATTCCCAGACTTTGTCAATAGCTCAAGGTGTAGAGAGGATTATTTGTTATTTATTATGTATTTATTTATTTTTGGAAAACATCTTTAAAACTGTTAAATTGATTACACACCCAGAAACACAGAAAAGTTATTGTGATATGTAAACCACAGACTGCTGCAAGAAATCAAAGTCACATTAGCACTCTATGCTTAAGTCCGAACCGATGAATCATACCTGTCAATTCCAAAAGAGGTAAAGTAGCTTAATAAGGTTATTTGCAAGGTTACATGGCAGTTTATATTGGAAATAAGTAGCAATATTAAAAAGGCTCTGTTTCTCATAATTATGCCGAAAAGTATTCCAAGGTAAATACAACCTTCTGATTTAGTATGGAACCATACCTCTCAACCTTAGAGCAAGAAATCTGGACAAAGCGAAAAATAAAAGTGGGACACAGGCCCAAAAATAGTTATGCATTACAGACATCATTGAAACAACTGTAGCTGCAAACATTATACATCACTTATAATCTTTCTATCCCATCATTGTCAGTTAAACATTATATGGCTCATTCAGTCCTGCCTTCTTTTGCAACAAAGAAAACCATGCTTTGAAATGACAAATGCATTAAAAATAATAAATAAAACACATTGCATCAACATCCTGCAACTTCCTACCTGCAAGCAACCACAGAACTTTCATTGAAACTAGGGCTGCTTATTTCCCTGGAATGACAGCTCCCCCAAATTAAGTCTAATGGTATACAATTTACCAGCATCTGGACTACCTGAAATAAATTAAATTATGGCCTGTAAATTGAAGGTACACTTTGTTTAATTAAACTATATTTCTAAGCCCACTTATATTTTTTCAGTAACATCCCAATATCCATTTCCAGGTCACTTTACAAGACATTGGCAGTGGTAGACTTGGCATCCTTCAGAACCCCACAGGCCCACACTAATACTGCTAGCATTGTGCATTAAATGTAAATATTCATCCACTGTAAACGGCAAGAAGCTATGTCTTAAAAATCTACTTTTGGCATGCGTACCCAAGTATCAGGTTTTGAAATAAAGAAACATATTCTCCACAGTCTGTAAGTCTCTGTCTTTAATAATCATCTACTGTTGCAGCACTCCCAACACATAAGCACACACATACACAGTAAAACCCCCAACATTTAAAAAATGACATTGTACCCACTTGATTTGCCAGTATTGATGATCCACCAAAGCTATGCTTACTGTTGTACCACATGCACCACTGCTTATAACCCACCAATGAAAAAACAGTACTAGGTGCTTTTTTGTTTGTCTAAAAAAACAATACAACTTTATATGCTACAGTCCGACATAGTCAATCCACTACTGACCCATTAACCCTAGGCCGCTGTCTAATTCTTACTCCCTGGAATTGCATTACCTTGGATGACTACTTTTATTTCCTAAGCAAAAGACACAAATTGGAAGATGAAGCAAAAATCCAGACAGTCTTTGAAAATCCATACAGTTAAGAGGTATGAGTTCATGTTTAAACAACACTCTCCCTGTCAGGAAAGCCGCAATTTAATATAAGTGTAACTTTAATGTACGATATATTTGTGAGCTTAAAGTTTGTGTTCACTAGGTAGACTTATCATTGTTAGCCTCTTTGTGCATGCGTCTCTCTCTCTGTCATGCACACATATACACTCATATACTCATATATACATACACACACACACACACACACACACACACACACACACACTCTTCTTCTACTTTCACGCACACAATTCTGCTTTCATGCATGCACTCACTCCGTACTTACCTGTTAAGACAAGTAAGTGCTGTCCCTTTCAAAAGCAACAGCAGCAAATCCATACACGATTTCCTCTTCAGCGAGAACACACACACTGATTGTTCGGTGCAAAATAATGACGTAAACACACTGACCCTTTTTTGGCACAAAAACAAAACTAGAAGGGTGCTTTGGCACATGCGCACACTGACATTAGCGTTACAGGTCATGGGAGCGGAAAACACAAAGCACAAAAGTGTTTTGGGGCATGCGTACATCATTGTTGCAGTTAGATGTTGAGGGCCGCATGGAAGAAATCTGAGGGCCACATGCGGCCCGCAGGTTGGACACGTCTGTTCTATACCCTCCCTCTTTATATAATTTACTTTATCCTACTGCACTTCTTTCTATACTCTCCCTCTTTATATATTTACTTTATCCTACTACTCTTCTTTCTATACCCTCCCTCTTTATATATTTACTTTATCCTACTGCTCTGCTTTCTATACCCTCCCTTTTTATATAATTTACTTTATCCTACTGCTCTTCTTTCTATACCCTCCCTCTTTATATATTTACTTTATCCTACTGCTCTTCTTTCTATACCCTCCCTTTTTATATATTTATGTTATTCTACTGCTCTTCTTTCTATACCCTCCCTCTTTATATAATTTACTTTATCCTACTGCTCTTCTTTCTGTAACCCCCCTCTTTATATATTTACGTTATCCTACTGCTCTTCTTTCTATACCCTCCCTCTTTATATAATTTACTTTATCCTACTGCTCTTCTTTCTGTACCCTCCCTCTTTATATATATTTACTTTATTCTACTGCTCTTCTTTCTATACCCTCCCTCTTTATATATTTACTTTATCCTACTGCTCTTCTTTCTATACCCCCTCTTTACATCATTTACTTTATCCTACTGCTCTTC
Organism: Protopterus annectens; assembly: GCF_019279795.1. NCBI lineage: Eukaryota > Metazoa > Chordata > Ceratodontiformes > Protopteridae > Protopterus > Protopterus annectens. The sequence goes on along the minus strand of NC_056729.1, from coordinate 1,646,717,654 downwards.
TTTCTATACCCTCCCTCTTTATGTATTTACTTTATCCTACTGCTCTTCTTTCTGTACCCTCCCTCTTTATATATTTACTTTATCCTACTGCTCTTCTTTCTATACCCTCCCTCTTTATATATTTACTTTATCCTACTGCTCTTCTTTCTATACCCTCCCTCTTTATATATTTACTTTATCCTACTGCTCTTCTTTCTATAACCTCCCTCTTTATATATTTACTTTATCCTACTGCTCTTCTTTCTATACCCTCCCTCTTTATATATTTACTTTATCCTACTGCTCTTCTTTCTATACCCTCCCTCTTTATATAATTTACTTTATCCTACTGCTCTTCTTTCTATACCCTCCCTCTTTATATATTTACTTTATCCTACTGCTCTTCTTTCTATAACCTCTCTCTTTATATATTTACTTTATCCTACTGCTCTTCTTTCTATACCCTCCCTCTTTATATATTTACTTTATCCTACTGCTCTTCTTTCTATACTCCCCTCTTTATATATTTACTTTATCCTACTGCTCTTCTTTCTATACCCCCCTCTTTATATATTTACTTTATCCTACTGCTCTTCTTTCTATACCCTCCCTCTTTATATATTTACTTCATCCTACTGCTCTTCTTTCTATACCCCCCTCTTTATATATTTACTTTATCCTACTGCTCTTCTTTCTATACCCTCCCTCTTTATATAATTTACTTTATCCTACTGCTCTTCTTTCTGTACCCTCCCTCTTTATATCATTTAATTTATCATACTGCTCTTCTTTATATAACCTCCCTCTTTATATCATTTACTTAATCCTTCTGCTCTTCTTTATATACCCTCCCTCTTTATATATTTACACTATCCTACTGATCTTCATTCTGTACCCTCCCTCTTTATATATTTACTTTATCCTACTGCTCTTCTTTCTATACCCTCCCTCTTTATATATTTACTTTATCCTACTGCTCTTCTTTCTATACCCCCTCTTTATATAATTACTTTATCCTACTGCTCTTCTTTCTATACCCTCCCTCTTTATATAATTTACTTTATCCTACTGCTCTTGTTTCTATACCCCCTCTTTATATATTTACTTTATCCTACTGCTCTTCTTTCTATACCCTCCCTCTTTATATATTTACTTTATCCTACTGCTCTTCTTTCTATACCCTCCCTCTTTATATATTTACTTTATCCTACTGCTCTTCTTTCTATACCCTCCCTCTTTATATATTTACTTTATCCTACTGCTCTTCTTTCTATACCCCCTCTTTATATAATTTACTTTATCCTACTGCTCTTCTTTCTATACCCCCCTCTTTATATATTTACTTTATCCTACTGCTCTTCTTTCTATACCCTCCCTCTTTATATATTTACTTTATCCTACTGCTCTTCTTTCTATACCCTCCCTCTTTATATATTTACGTCATCCTACTGCTCTTCTTTCTATACCCTCCCTCTTTATATCATTTACTTTATCCTACTGCTCTTCTTTTTTTCTCCTCCCTCTAGATTACTTAATTCCTCCTCTACTCCTATCTTTTTTTGCACTTTCCTTCTTCTGACCTTGTTTATAGCTATGTACTATTCATTGGATTACATTTCTTTTCTTATCCATTGTATCCATACGTTTGTTTTGCTCTTTATATTGTTAACTTGCCTCTATTTGTATGTATTTGTATGTTTTGTTTGGGGCTTTTTCCCTCGGGTCTCCACTGAAAATGGCTGATTTCTTACCCAGTTGGACTAACGCGGTTAACAAATGTGAAATAAATAAATAAATAAATACACCCTAATGGCTGGTACCTGGGGTTATTGCCTAGTTTAACTATCCTTACATTCTGACCAGAATTTAGGTAGTAGGATGGATTATGTTTATAGGTAGCTACTATGCATACGATCCAACAGACTTTTGAGGAGCATAGCTCAGTTTTTGCATTTCATTCCAGTGCACTTTCTGGATAGGGGACTCACTCAGGGAGTCAAACATTAGGCAAACGGAGACATGGGAAATGGAATCCTGGATTACATAAAGCAGACCATTAACAGCTCAGAGCCTTAGTCCTCTGTGCTAGCTGCTAAAGATCAGGTCTAAAGACCCGAAATAGAATAACATGTTGCTATTTCATTTGAACCTTTTTTGTTATGCTTATGTCCTCAGTGAGGATCGTACATTGTCTCCTTGTCTTGGTGTTTCTTTCTGCAAGGCATTTTCATGGGTAACATTTTGATGTCATTACAGGCTATTTCCCCTTCCCTGGGAATGTTAGTGTGCATTGTTCATTTATTGGAATGCCACCATATGATAAAAGAAGAAAACTGTTAAAATATTATTGTTCTCACATATAAAAAAATTGGAGTAAGCCTAGTGAGCACTTGTTTGTTATGGAGTGCAATTGTACTAGTATTTTATGTTTATCAATTTATTACATTTGTTAACCAGGTAGGTGAACTTATCCTAGGACCATTTTCAGCCACGACCTGAGGCATTAAACCAAATACAAAGTACAGGTGATAAAAATTTACATTTTCATAATAAACAAGATGAAAAACAGAACTTGCAAACATCTTAAACAAGTAGGATTTGTGAATGACTGGTCAACAGATCCTTTTTAGCCATGACCCAGTCACCATGGTGCAAGAAACAAACAAAAAATATACACAGACTAAAGGCAACCCAGAGCTGTATATAGTACCATAACAAATAAGACACAGCTGTATGTTATTTATAAATGCAAGTGTTTTTATTATTTGCAGTATGTATAATTAAGGTAGGCATTCAGTCAGTGGTCATTTGTTAAAAGTATCTTTACAAGAAAGATGTGACTACAGCGTGAGCTGTAAGGACTAGTTTTTGTCACAGAGACAAGAGCATTTGTTGCCCTTAAGCAGTTGTTCTTACACAGCTGAGTACCAATCCAAGGGCTTGGACCTGAGGAACTCCACAGGAGAATATACCTAATATGTGTGTGCATGACTTTTGGGAAAGGGAGAAAGCTCTTCGGAAAAAGACATTGCAGTGTGTGTGTGTGTGTGTGTGTGTGTGTGTGTGTGTGTGTGCGTGTGTGTGCGCGTGTGTGTAGGGCCAAAATCAAGAGGCTTTAGTTTATGAATTAGCAGGAAATGACTTCCACTTTCATAACCTCTATACAGATCAATAAAAATGACAACTGTTTGTTTTTTTCCACCACTGAGTACAGTTTATCTGTTCAAATCTAGAAAGCTGTAAGAGTACTATAGCCTGCCCTAAACTTGTGATGACTGCCAGTGAGTATTTCATAATTCAGATATTCAATTATTTGATCATACAGTATTGTTATGGTACAAAATAACTTAATGCAATACTATTCATCAGAGAAAAATAGTCTCATTTATTGCAAAAAACACACATACATGGGAGACAAAGCAATCAAAGTCTTGTATCTGTGAATACAAGAAATGCCATTGTCTTATGTTATTTTTAACTCTAAACCTAATAAAATGTATCTATTAAACTATTGACCCATTAAACATGAACACATTTGCATTAATTTTGCTAGCTAAGAACCTGCTGACCCTTTATCTGTGCCTTTCCATATTAGGCACAGGTTCTGACATTGGAACATTGTACTTTGGCACTAGCCATGTTGGCACTTTTCTTACTGGGAGAAAAGAGGTCATCAAAGACAGTCTAAAACTACCAAAAATCCATTGTGAAATAAAACAAATTCCAAACTAGAATATTCAATGAATATTTCCCTTCTTTTATACCTATCGTTTTATAATAGTCTCCCAGATGTTTTTGTAGTGGAACAGAGGATAGCAATAGGTCCGTATTCCTCACCTTTTTGGCAGGATTGTATTTGAGAATGGGCAGTATTAGGGGTAGTGAAAAAGATGTTAAAAATGTGTATACAAGGCTTGCTTATATAGAGTGCCACCATTTCAAGAAAATTGGGGTAGAGTGCATTTGGTGGAAGTTGGACTAAGTGTGCTGTTGCAGTATTAGTTCTGCAATTCTTTTAGCTGAGATGGCTCAGAACTGGAAAGGAGGTTGTGGGCTGTTTTGTGATTTTGATAGAAAAGAAAACACTTTCATCACTTTTACTTCATTGACACCATCAGTTAGCTCATGCCATCCTCTGCGCCAACAAATCACTCTCCTCCCACTACCACAATGCTGCCCTTTCTCATTAAATCCTATCCCCACCTCCTATATTAAAAACCTTCTACTCCCCTTCTGCTGACAACCTGCCCTCTGTCTTCCTAAAGGCTGCTGCCAGCTCCATAGCATATCCAGTTTTCATCCCCATCAATCACTCTGCCTCTGAATCTACTGTCCCAACTCTTTGGAAGAAATTTCTCACTATACCTATTCACAAAGGGAGTAACTCATTTGAACTTTCTATCATCCCATTGCCATACTCTGTCCCTTCTCTAAAATTCTCAAGCACTGTGTACATAAACAACTCATGTCCTATGTCTGTCAAAAAAATCTTATCACCCCTACTCAGCATGGCTTCCGCCCCCATCACAGCACTATAACAGTTCTCATCTCCTTTACTATCTCCATCTCCATAGCCAGAGACAACAATAAGCTAGTGTCCTGCCTATTCCTAGATCTCTCTAAAGCCTTTGACACTGTCTCCCACCCTATCCTTCTCTCTAAACTGGCAGAACTTAAGCTCTCCCCTTCTATTATCTCTTGGTTTGATAGCTACCTCTCTAGCAGATAGCAGTCAGTCAGATGGCTCAATAGTCTATTACCTTTTCTCCCCATAAAAATGGCTGTCACACAAGACTCTATTCTTAGTCCTCTTCTCTTTAACATCTTTACTAACCAGCTACACACATCCTGTCCTAAGTCTTCCCATATACAGTATGCTGATGACTCAGCTATCATCTCCATTGCTGACAACCCTTATGACCTCTGCTCACTCACTCAAACCTCATTCAGTCTTGCCAAATCTTTGCTTTCTCGCAACCACTGATACTGAAACCCAGAAAGACAAAACTTCTCCTCTTTCTATTTAAATCTCTTAATCATCTCAAATCGTCTTTCTCAATATCTTCCCTCAGTAACACTACTATTTCACCTGACTCCCACACAAAGCTCCTAGGAGTAATTACTGATGACCAACTTAAATTTGACCTCCATGTGCACCATTCTATAAAGAAAGCCCACTAAAAATGTGGCCTACTGTATAGACACCAAAGGTTCTTACTCCTAACTCGACAATTTCACTTTCCCAGGCTTTTCTCCTATGTAACCTCTTCTACTGCTGTCAAATCCTTACTAACCTACGGTCATCTCTGCTATCTAAACTGGAAGCCACATACAGTAAAGTTACTAGATTTGCAGCTAGCATGCCACCTAAATCTCACCACTTTCTTGTTCTTGAAACTCTTAATTGACTAGAATTTCACAACCATCTCTTACTTACTCAAGTACTTATCATCCACTCTATCATAAACAAACCATCCTCCTGGCCTAGCATATCCTCTATCATCTCTCTCTATAATGCACTATGTTCCATTAGGAGCTCTGACCTAGGGCTCCTACAAGTCTACAAACCCAAATCACTTGGGACAAAACCTCTACAGCTACCTTCCAGCTCTAACACGGAATAAGCTTTCTATGTATCTTAGAAATATAATCCATGCACATTTTCAAGACTGCCCTCAAAAATCACCTAATTTCTGCCTGGAAATGTAACTGCAACCACCCCACTTAATACTTTCCCTTCAGATCTCCCACGCTGTCTTCTCACTCCCCCCTCACTTTCCACCCCTTCTCTCCCTATTACTTACTACCTACTTCATTTCTCTGCTTGGTATTATTTTTACTTCCTACTTCTCACCTTTGCCCCTGCCAACCCTTATCTCCTGCACTGTTTTTGATATCTCTTACTTCTCTGTCTCCATGTTATCTCACAGCATAATAGCAATCTCTTCATCCTAGACATATTCTCCTCTTCCTCATCTCGCCTTCCTCTTGCTTGCCACTTCTTTACTTACTTCTCATCTTCTTTTTCCCTACTTGCAAAGTTCTTTTTTAATTATGTTCTGTGTTCCACTCCTGATAAAATTATTTTATACATCTTATGATACTTACTTTTTCTCAACACTATAATGTGCATTTTATTATTTAAGTCTATAATCAAGAATTTATATATTTTATTGCTATTTAAATTTTGTTCTTTGGAGATTTTCTGCCCGGGCCTCTGCTGAAAAAAGGCGCAAGCTCAGACGAACTAACCCGGTCAACAAATGTCAAATAAATAAATAAATAAATATGGACATCAGCACTGCCGGGGGTAGTTACAGGAAGGTGGGGGTGGTGGTGGTTGAAGCTAGTGGTAGTTACAGGGAGGAGGGAGGGGTGGTTGTTGAAGCTGGGGGTAGTTACAGGGAGGAGGAAGGGGTGAGTGTTGAATGATGAGGTTGTAGTCGGTCAGGTGGTGTTTGTATGGAGAAGTGAAACAGTTGGGGTTGCATCTTCCACCGAAGAGATTGTTAATGCACCAGTGAGCAGGATGGTATGTCAAAGATTTTAAAAGAAAACTATTTTTTTAATAAGTTTCAAAAATAATTTTGAGTTTCTGGAATGGCTGTTTCTTTCTTTCTTTCTTTCTTTTTTTCTTTTTGAGATGCTATGGTTTCTTCAATTGTAAGCTTTTTGTTTGAGTGTTGAAGATTCTTAAGATCCTCACTCAGGTTACTGGCTTACTGCTAAATCGCTTATCTTGACCAGTCGCACTGAAATCTGCATAACATGCGCATACTTAAAGATGGTGTCTTTGGCTTTTTTTTTTTTTGCTACCTATACTTGACTGCTACAAAAATAAATAAATGATACACACAGAAAAAAAGGAGAAATCTTTTAACATGTATTTGTTTGATTCACGCTAATGGACCGGCTTGTTCTTACCATTCAAACTGTGTTGCAGAAATATTTGTTTCCAGCAGCTGAAAGTGCAGTTTGTCAAATGCAGATTAGCTGGCAGTTGTGGATGGTGCAGCTGGGTAGTCGAGTAATGCTGTAAATTGTACAGCTGTTTTACAGGGAAATAATACTGTACAGTAACAAAAGAAAGCTATATGGCAGCTGTCATGTTTCTTAGTGTATCTTTGTGTTTGTAAGCTACACTACTGCCATATGCAGTATACGCAGTAGGTGTCTTAACTGTATAATTGTCCAGATTAATCTCTTTGAAAGTCAAACTCAAGTCTGACCCCCCCCCCCCCACAGAGTACTATATCCAGAAGCTTTGTATACCCTCCCCAAGTACAGGTGGGGTTCACACCATCCCACTTAATAATAGAAGCATCCTTAATAATTAGCATCACTCTACAAATATATGTATATGTATGTGTGTGTGTATATATATATATATATATACACACACACACACACACACACACACACAGTATATAATTACCACATAGGTGGCAGTACACTAAACACCAAAAGTGTGATAAGAGACTTAGGGACACAGGTGGACATTGGTCTCACCTTTGATAACCACATTGCCACAACAGTCAGGAAATCCTTCTATGTAGCACACTTCATCACTAAGGGTTTTTCATCCAGACAAAAGGAGGTCATTGTCCCACTGTACACATCCCTCATTACACCCATTATAGAATACAATGCACCATTTGGTATGTACCTCTCAAGACATCTGCAACAACTGGAAAGGCCGCAGAAATACCTCACTAAAAGAATCACAGGCCTAAAGCATCTATGCTGACTGTCTAAAAAAACTTCAGCTATACTCTGTTGCATATTGTCTACTCAGAGGTGATCTCTGCTTAACATACAAGACCATGTCAGACCCAGAGCTGTTGGACATGCTACATTTAAAGAAATCCCAATCCCTCAGAGCCACACACTCCAGGGATCTAAACCTTGTCATCACAATGAATAAAACATGTAGGAGGGATTAGGTTCATGACCTAGAGACTCCCCAGACTCTGGAATAGACTGCCCATACATGTCAAGCAGAGCGTCTCTTTGGCCCTCTTCAAAAGGAACTTTGACGATTGGGTGGGAGATAGGAAATTCACCCCTGGGATTATGTCAGTCAGGGCGACATAATAAATAGTGCTAGACAGGGGTCCAGGGAAGTAAATATTGTGGGAAAAAATAGCCAGGGAATTGTTATGGCAAGGCTTGTATAGGCCCTAGGGCCGATAGCCTAGTACCAACTTATAACCCTATATATATATATATATATATATATATATATATATATATATATATATATTTAGATATACGCACACACACACACACACAGTAGGTTTACTATTAAATATAAGAAGTGCCAGTCCTCAACTGGCATGTGGACGAAAGGTACTTTTCAAGTGGGCAGAATGCCGAATCAAAATACATGGACTACAGTGAGTGAGTAGTGTAGTTTGAGTATCTGAGCTCGGCATTGTGCACGAAGATTGTGGTTCTGTGAGGAACAGGGAATTAGCCCATTTCCTCACAGTGGTGCGATCCTGGAGTTGGTATATTTCATTGCAGGGGGTGTGGGGGGGTGCAAGGGTCCATAGCCCTCCTGCAAAATTGTACAAATAGTGCACCACTGACTGTAGAATGTAACAGAATGTTAAGGTGCATAGCATGGGGTAACTCCTGCTATGTCGAATACATGGAACTACCTATGTCGATGTATTCATTTTCACCATGGCTGCTGCTTTGAAGTTCCAAATATAGCATTTCGGGTCAACCATTGTGACTGGTCTACAAATGCAGTTTCGGAATTTCAATAGTAAATCTATAAATAATATATATATATATATATATATATATATATATATATATATATATATATATATATATATATTTATTTATTTATTTATTTGTGTGTGTGAGTGTATATATATATATATATATATATAATATATATATATATATATATATATATATATATATATATATAAAATTTTCTTATGGAGCAAATGAAAAGTACATATGATTCATGAATGCCATCTGTTTACATATACAGAGTAGTATCTCCTTTTGTAGTTGCAATGCATATGGTCAGGCTCACACACACACACACACACACACACACACACACACACACACACACACACACACACACACACACACACTCTCTCACATTCACATTTAGCAAGTTTACTGAGCTAAACTGAAGAAATGGCAGTTTTGTTGGGAAAAATGTTTATTGCACCAATTCAATACTGTTATTGTAGTGGACTTCGTAATTCTGTGCATGTTGTTTATGTAACCAGTTACAACATTAGCATAAGATGAACTAAATACAAAGGTCAGTCTTCCATAGTATATAGCATGCATGAATGCATGGTAAACAGTGTTGTCTTGGCCACGATCATAGATGAATGTTTATGAGTGAATCCCTGGGTTGATCTTCTCAGGATTTTCTACTAAAAGTTTTACCTCAGACTTGTGCAGTTCATTCATGGTTTTCTGAGGGAAGTGCCGTGAAAATATTAATTTCTGTGGGTGAGAGAAAGTGAAATTTTAGCATACGTTTTGCAGCTAAGGGCTAAGATTTTTGGTTTTTGGGGGCCGTGATTGAAAAATTTTACTTTAAAAGCTAGTTTTCATTTCATAATGTTATACTGACTCTTGTAAGTCCCAGTCATCATTTGTCAGACATCTTTTTTGGCTGACATCCGATTTTGAGTCACTGAGGTGACTTCCTTATTAATTATCATTTTTTCTGTGGAAAATGTACTGCTTCTGTAATAGTGTTCTGACAAGCTAGAGCTACTGTGTTTAGTGATCATCACTTAAAGACTTACCTTAAAAGTTAATTTTGATGTCAGGAGGTAAGACAGGGTTTTTCAGACTCGGCTATCCACTTATCAAATTCCTTTTGTGGTTAACCAATAGCCCTGATTGCCTGTGTAGATTCCCTTGTAAATTATTATTTTTGTGCAGAAAAATGTTATTCTGCCATTTCTGTTTGCTGGGGGCTGGAGCTGATGTGTGTGACAATTTGTTACTAAAATGTTTCACCTCAGTGATTGACTTTCTGCCAGGAGGTAAAACTGTCTCAACAAGCTTTCACTGTGTACTTGACAAGCATGGTTTGTGGCTAGATCTAAGACCTCTGTCTTAGTAACTTCATCACTCCTTCCCCAAGCCACAAGAAGAGAAAAGTTATAAGGGAGCTTTGTCTTTTTTCCAGCTTCCCCTTTGCCGCAGCCACTGCTGAGTGGCTCCTCTGTGACCAGATTGGTGTTTCTCGGTCTGCTCATAATTACTCTTAGTCCCACTTGTGTGCTGTTCAGGAAGCTGCTAAGTAATGGAGACAGACACCGGCTCTGCAGTTGTTAAGATGCCCCCTTTGGGGTAAGGAAAACCACTCTTGTCACTATCAATTAAAGGACTGGGAATGCCTCTTAGCTTAGCCCCTATACAGAAGTTATTTCCCAGGGAAAGGACCATCCAAAAAACTGCTGTTTCTCTGGGAGACGCTTCTTAGAAAAAGTGAAAATAAAGTAGACATTTTCTTCTCCAAAAGTTCTTAGGAGAAGTGGTTGAACTTTGTTAGTGGTTATTTTAAGCTTTTAGGTATCTAAATAGGGACCAAAATATATCATGCCTTGTTACAGGTGAGAATTCTTCTTGCCCTAGCTGTTCCTACTTCATTGTCAGCCTTTGAGGATGCTCACCTTGCAAGTAGTCATTTTCTTGATGGCCTGTCATCTACTCCCAGCGAATATGATAATTATATAACAATGGCCCCAGACCCACAACTTCCTTTCTTCTTCTGGCTCTTCCTGTTAATATGGCAGAGATTGATTGCTGGCCTCCTTTCTGCAGAATCTAAGATATCCCTGTATTCCTTAGTATGTTCTCTGTGCTAAGATGATTGAACATTTTCTGAATGGCACTTATCACATATTGTTTCTACAGCAGCGCCCATGGGATCGGTGTTGTTATGATTTGCCTAACTACATTATTACAATTTATAAGAGGATGACAAGGCTACAACTTTGAATGCTTCTCAGGAGACAACCATGTGATTCATGGTATTTTCTCTGTTGAAATACTTAAATTCTTTGTGTAAGGGGAAAGTGAATTCAGGGGTTACCCAGATGTTTAACCCTCCTTTCAACATACAATAGAAACTTCAGGTTCAAGTTTCTTTTTTCAGAAAGCTGTATTAGCATTCTGAGCAAGACAAACTTAATATCAGAAAGCAGTAGCAGGGGGTGCAGAAACAAGAAAGGAGTATCCCCCAAATCAACAACTCTGTAAAATAACAGACTGACTATATGCCCACTTCTGTTTCCCCATTCCAACCCTGGCATTTCTGCAGGGGTGGCTCATGCTATTGGTCTGCAGGACTGCAGCCCTCCCAGCTATAAAACAAATAAATAAAATGAAATCAAAACAAAAAAAGAAAATAACTAAATGAAATAAAAGAATAACTAAAAAAAAAAAAAAAAAATGCGAGTCCCAGACATCGCACATGCACACTCGCACGTTTCCCCAATACTCAGACTGCTGGTGAGACAGTCTGGTGCATGCGCACAGAATCCTGACTGTCTCACCAGCAGTCTGGATTGAAATATCAACATTTTTCATTTGAAATATCCAGAAGTCTATGCAGTTGAAACTGCATATATGGGAAGGGAATCGGACTGCGACGTCCGCAGGCGAGGACGTGCTCTCGCGGGATTCTGCTGCAGTTGACTTTAAGGATTGGCTATTTACTTGGCGAGACTTCCCTGCAGGGACCGTTGACTTCATTTACTTGTGGATGTGTATTACTTCGCGGGATTCTGCTGCAGGGACCATTGACTTCATTTATGGATTGTTCTGGCGAGACTTCAGGTACAAGGAATTGAACAGGATTGCTGGCAGATACAACTAGGGTGTGTGTGTGTGTGTTGAGTGTGTGTGTGTGTGTGTGTGTGTGTGTGTGTGTGTGTGTGTGTGTGTGTGTGTGTGTGTGTGTGTGTGTGTTTATTATTGCACACGTGCAAACATGTAATTAGTAACAAATGCATTCCTGTGCAAACTCAAGCAAGCTGTGTAGCCTCTGAGATTTATTTTACATATGTGCCATTGCGGGTACTTATACTTAAGAACTATGGACTGCTCCTTTTGGCAGGGTAATTATTATTCTATTACACAAATGTGTATATGTAATAGTAATTGGAGTACATATGTAGCACTTAAAAATCTTTTGCAAACACACCATAGTTTATGAAAAAATTCAGGCTATAAATTAGAAATTTGCTCAGGTGAAGTATAAGATATATTTGTTTGCATCTGATTGCATATATTTCCACAACTTCCGACGAAAAATGCAGCCAATATAACCATTTGTAATATTCTTCTACTGTGGATTTACTGGTTCTTTTCAATCTGAGTAACTAATCAAAGTATCATTATAGAGTACATTAAAAAAGAAGTGATAGATACCATTCTGGCAAGGAAAGACTGTACATGTGTTTGTGTGTGTGTGGTGCATGCAGGTGTGTGTGTTTAATTTATTTCTTCTAAAGCAAACTGAATATTTTCCCCAGAAAGCAATTGTGAATCTGATGTTGGCATTTTGCACAAATAACTGATTAGCTCGCTGTTTGATGTCCTTGATCTGCTTGATTCAGTGTTAATATCAGCAATGTAAACTGTCACTAAATTATAACCAGCAGAAATAGGCATTCTGTTATTGCCTTTATACTGCATTCAAGGTTGCCAAATTTCCAACTGGCCAGGTAGGAACAAAGTGAAGACTTAAAAAAAAAAAAAAGGTCTTTCACTGTAAGTGAAGACTAAAAAAAAAAAAGTCTTCCACGCTAGGTCTTTAATGCGGAACATCAGAGTTCTGCATTAAACAAAAGTTGCTCTGTGTTTATTTTTTATTTGATTGGCCCGGGCCAATCAAAAATAAATAAACACGGAGCTACTTCTATTTAATGCGAAACATTGCAGTTCCGCATTAAACAAAAGTAGCTCTGTTTTGCGATTTTTTTGATTGGCCCGTATACCAGTATATGGCCAATCAAAAATTGCTAAACACGGAGCTACTTCTGTTTAATGTGGAACATCACAGTTCCGCATTAAACAGAAGTAGCTCTGTTTTGCGATTTTTTGATTGGCCTGTATACCGGTATACGGGCCAATCAAAAATCGCTAAACACGGAGCTACTTCTGTTTAATGTGGAACTGGGATGTTCCGCATTAAACACAAGAAGCTCCGTGTTTAGCGATTTTTGATTGGCCCGTTTGCCCGTATACGGGCCAATCAAAAAAAAAAAAAAACAAAGCGGAGGCTGCCCGGGATTTAAACCGGCAGTGCGGGACTCGGGGATCAGGCCACTGATCTCAGGATAGTCCCACCCAAATAGGGACGTCTGGCAACCCTTACTGCATTTGTTTCTGATATCAAAAGGAATGAACTTTTTCAGCACATTTTTTATGTTTGAAAAGAGCCTCATATTTTGTTCTTTTCCTCATAACATCCGTGGTTTCTGAATACTTAAATTTTGAGATATTTGATGGTGCAGTGGTAGCATTATTGACTCACAGCTGCAAGCTCTCAGGTTTGATCCTTGACTAGGGTGCCTTCTACGTGGAATCTCCAAGCCCTCCCGGTGTTTGTGTGGGCTTGCTTTGATAGTGCAGTGGTAGCATTGTTGCCTCACAGCTAGAGGTTTTCCTGGTTTGATTCTTGGCTGGGGTGCCTTCTGTGTGGAATCTGCATCTCCTCCCTGTGTTTGTGTGGGTTTGCTCTGGTGTCCTCCCATGTTACAAAGACATGTGTCTGAAGACAAAAGCGCTTAATAAACAGTACTGGTACGCCCGTGAGCTGTATTGCTTTTCCTTCTGTTCAATAGTTCACGGAGTTTCGTCTGGTTACATGTGTCTGCAGTATTTCTCCCTGGGCCTCTGCTGAAAATTGTTTTTTGTTTCATCAGATTTTCCTGGTTAACAAATGCTAAATAAATAAAATTGACAGATATTTGAATTTCAGACTTCATAGTCTTCAGAAAGTACATAGTAACACAAAACCTTTTATTCTAGCAGTTTTCTAAGTTTGTAAGATGAATATTTGAAATTTGTCCCCATTTGTGGGACTGTATTCTCCCATTATTGGCTTTGTCCAGGTTTTTTGTGCTGAGAGATTGACAGCTATGGTGTGAACTGAATTCACTAAATGATAGCCATTTAAGTTTCAGTCTTCCTCTCTTTCACAAAGCAGCTGATTTGGTATAGTGGTATGTTGCTTTGACTGGTTTGCACAAGGACCTTGGTCCAAGACTGGGCAGTTAAATGTATGGTGGTAATACAGCATTTTATTCTACCAACTTTCCAAGATTATACATGCAATGTTTACTGTTTCCCTGGGTTTTGGGCTTTTGTCCCCTCCCCCAATAAATTTTGTCTTTTTCCAGATTTCTTGTGCTGCGAAGTTGAGATACAGTTGAGTATTAAGTAGATTTTACAAGGAGCTGAGAGCTGCAGGGGAAGAGAAGTTTAGTGCTGCTTATGCTGAGTCAGCTTGCATTGTTAATAGCACAACAAGTTGTGTACTTGCTTTTGATGCAGAAGGCTGTGGGTTCTACTCCCACAAAGGGTGGATGTTGCTGTACAGAGAATGTCCTCTTTGATGAAGATACTAACTATGAACCTGTTATCAGTTTGCCATCCATTTCCTATTGCAATATTACTAGCTTATCATTTTTTAATGTAATATAGGCAATTTATTCCTCAGGGGAAGTTGTTTGCTAGCAGCAACCTCTTAATTAGTTACAGATCTCTTTAATGTGGAATTATTTAGATGACTTACTTCTGCAGAGATTGTGCATATTTGCTGATACTGGTGTATTGTATAAGTCTGAGAAGACTTTTTTATGATGGAAATGTTCTCAATTGGGCAGTTTTGTCATTATTGGTACATGCATTTGTTTCATTGTTTACTGGAAAAATGTTCAAAACAATAAATTTAAAACACCCAGTAACAACTGTACTGTATTATACAAGGAATATAATTTAATATAATCAGGAAGGTGTATCACACAACACATGTATGTTTTTGTGTGCAAGGGGCCTCTCATTTGAAAACAGCCCAAAGTTAATCTTTATACTACCCAAATGCATTTTCTTTGAATGTGGATTTCACTGCTGTTTCAATGAATGTGAGTTTCAAGGGTAGAGTTTTAATGCTTGAACACTCATCTCTATCACTATCTCTCCCTCTCACTCTATTGAGCCCTTGCTCTCCTCACTCCAACACTCTGTCCTACTCACAATATCTCCCCCTACAAACCTGCTTCTGATCTATTACTTACTATACAGCTCCCTTACTACTATATTACTTACTACTCAGCTCCCTTCTAATATACCTCCTCCCTCTCTCCACCAGCCTACCTTCCTCCTTATAAACACTGTCCATTGAACATCTGTTTTGTAACACACTACTCACACTATCCCTGTCTTACATACCTGTTTCTTCCACCTGGCTGATTGTTTTTCTCAGCATTCTTCTACTCCTTTGGCTCATCCCGCTCTGTTCGCCCTGCGGGCTCACTCCGCTCCCCTCCCTGCCCCCAAATCCCACCCGCCCCTGGAACCTCTACATTTATCCCCACTAAACCCCTCCCAACATATTCTAGTCCAATCACTGACTCTTCCTATCCCCACCCACTAATATTACTATCTCCACCTACCTCCACAACATACTTCAAATTCACATAGTCTACTAATTAACAGAACATGCCCCATATACACCACCCATTCCTTCTACTATCCATATTAACTACTCTCTTTGCCACCTATAACTTAACCTACTATGAGCATCCTCTTCTCTCCACATGTACCATTCCAAACAAACACACACAAATTAACCATCCAAACACACACACTATATATCTTTGTGCCACATACTATAACTCCTATCTGGAACCAAAATACCACCGTCTCTCTCATATTAAATATCTAATTCTCTTTCACTCTAGGCACATCAACTTCTATGATCCCTCACCCAAACTAAATTCTTCATTGAGAGATGGTGACATACACCCTAATCCAGGCCCTGTAACCCTCACTACTCCCATTAATTCCCAACAGACAAAATCCAAGACTCCTCTACAGAACTCAAATTCCAAATCACTCTCTATAGCTCATCTCAATATCCGCAGCATTTGTAACAAAATCCCTAACCTCCACGCCCTACTAGAAGTCCATAAATATGACATCCTCTGCCTTTCTGAAACCTGGCTTAAATCCACTATAAAAGACAATGAAATTATTCCTCCAGGCTATAACATCCTTAGACAAGACCGCACTAGGAAAAAAGGAGGCGGAGTAGCCATTCTATACAAAACTGGACTAGAAATATGTAAAACAAGCTATACCCCTCCAGATAACACTAACATAGACATTATAATAGCCAAACTATCCCTCAATCCACATAAAACAATTAATATTATCTGCGCGTACCTTCCCCCAGGCAACAACCCTCCAGTATTAGAAAGCCTACTGAACTGGTTCTCAACAACTCTCCCTCAAGAAACTATACTATTAGGCGACTTTAACATTGACTGGAACACATGTAAACAAACTTATCCAACTACCCACATCAACCTATATGGTTTCCATCAAACCATAAATTCAACAACTAGAACTAACAAAACCAACAATAAAGAAACCATACTTGACTGGATCCTAATAAACAATCCCCACCAAAAATACACTTCAGGAACACTACCAGATGACCTTAGTGACCACTCACTAACATACATAATTAGACACAAAACTATTCTAGCCAAACCACCTCTCATCCGTTTTTGTCGTAACAAAAAAATCTTTGATCCCCTTCAGTTTCAAAATGAACTAAGCCTAGTCAACTGGTCTCCTTTGCAAACCCTGCCATTAGATGACGCTGTTAACCACTTCAACCACACCTTCCTTACCATTCTTGATCAGCATGCCCCCATGCGCTCTATACGCATGAAATCTAGAACTGCAAAATGGCTTTCAACAAACACTAAACAACTTATGATTAGTAGAAACAAAGCCTGGACTAAATGGCGAACCACTAGAAACTCACTTGACCACCTTAATTATAAACAAAAAAGAAACCTGACTAAACTAGCCATCATACAAGATAAAAAGGATTTTTACATCCAGCTACAAAATTCCTCCCAACACCAGCCAAAGAAATTCTGGAATACAATAAACTCACTACTATCCCCTGGCAAAATAGAAACTCCTAGCCCAATAGGCTCCCACCCTGACTCGCCCTTAAACACTGCTAATGCCTTTAATAACTTCTTCACCTCTACAATACTCAATCTAGCTAGCCAGCAAAACCCTGACCCTTCTTTACTAGACACCTCTAACTGTACCCCACCACCATTTCATCTCAAACCTATACCCACATCATATATACTACGCCTACTTCAAAAACTTAAACCTTCCACTCCCTCAGCCGACAAAATCCCAGCAGAATATCTCCAGCTTGGAGCTAAAGCAGTTGCATATCCAATCTCTTTACTAATTAACAGAACCATTAAAGAAAGTACCATACCTTCACTCTGGAAAATCTCCCACATCATCCCACTCTTCAAAGGTGGGGATTCCTTTGAATACTCAAACTACCGCCCTATTGCACTTCTTTCTCCCATTGCAAAAATAATGGAGAAGTGTATCCATAAACAACTACTCAATCACCTCCTTCAAAATAATCTGCTAGCTAACTGTCAACATGGATTTCGTCCCTACCATAGCACCACCACAGCCTTACTATCCTTTATTGAATCCATTAATCACAACCGAAACAACAATCTACCTTCATCAGCCTTCTTTGTAGACCTATCTAAGGCTTTCGACATGGTGAACCACCAACTACTCCTGCACCGCCTTAAATCCATCTCTCTCGATAGTATTGCACTTAACTGGTTTACTTCCTACCTTCAGAATAGGAAACAAGCAGTGCTATGGAACAATAATCTTTCAGAGCTCCTACCATCCTCCCTAGGGGTTCCTCAGGGCTCCATCCTAGGTCCCCTTCTATTTTCTATCTTTATCAATGACCTACATCATGTCACCCCCCTATCTACTTGCATTCAATACGCTGACGATACTACCATCATTTGTTCTGCCTCCAACCAAGATGACTTACACCTCCTTACCCAAAAAACTTTTTCAACCATAGAACAATGGTTCTCTAATCATTGTTTACTTCTAAACCCTAAGAAAACTAAACTGCTTCTCTTCAAACCTACACACCAATCCCCCCCCATTAACTTCTCTCTTACATCGAACAATGGTACCATTATCTCCCCTGATGAAACGACCAAACTCCTTGGCATAACTATTGACAACCAACTCAAATTTGACTCACATATCAAGTCAACCATAAAAACAACTAATAGAAAACTAGGTTCACTGTATAGAATCAAATCCTTCCTTACTTCTGAAGCAAGAACTACCATAGCCAGAACGCATCTCATCTCTACGCTACTTTATGCTTCCCCTATATACACAAACCTAACTAAATATAACATCAATAAACTTACATCAGCCTATAATAACATTGCCAGATTTGCCACATCCTCCCCATATAAAACACACCACTGCAAAAACCTCCGCCATCTTGGATGGCTAGAGCTACCTCACCTTATTCTATACTATCAGCTCTCTATAGCCCAGAAAGCCCTGCACCACCCTGGCAACACTCCTATGCTCTCCACCCTTATCAAGCCCTATAACAACCTAAAAAACCTTCGCTCTTGAGCAAAATTCTAATTCAAACCTCTCAATCAAGGAATACTGCAGGAGAATCTATGTTCTCCAACTCAATTGGTAAAAAATGGAACCTACTTCCTCCCAACCTAACATCCCAAACCTCCATCTCTATATTTAAAACTAAACTAAAACACTACCTAACCAACCACTGGCTTTGCTCCTGTGACTACCCAAGCTGATTATCATGGCTCCCATCTCCTATGCACATATCTTTCTTTTTTCCAATTTTATTCTTTTAACATTACCTATACTACTAAGACATGCCCTCTTTATCTTGCAACTTTTCCCTAATCTACTTTACATTGCCTATTTTTAATATCCAACTTTTACTATATTACTCTATCCATTCTGTTACTCTATCTACAACACTATCCCTTTTACCTTCCTCTTTCTATCTCATACAAATGTCCTAAGTTCTGTGTTTGCTTGTATATCCATTACACTGTGTACTTTTTCTCCATGCCTATTCCTAAATATTCTGTATCATACTGTCAGTCATGGGTGAATATGTGTTTGTATTTGACAATTTACTGTTAATTATCATGTAGTAGATAGTAGAACTTTTCCATGCCTATTCCTAAATATTCTGTATCATACTGTCAGTCATGGGTGAATATGTGTATGTATTTGACAATTTACTGTTAATTATCATGTAGTAGATAGTGGAGCTTTTCTCCTCGGGCCTCCACTGAAAATGGACATGTATCCAGCTGGACCAGCCCGGTTAACAAATGTAAAATAAATAAATAAAATAAAATGCTAAGTCTGTTTTCATTGTGAGACTGCATTGCTTTGTTTAGCAGATGTTTTAGTATTTGTGTTGTAAAATACAAAATAAAATTTTCAAATAAAATCCAAATCATCATAGAAGTAAAGCAGTATGCACATTGCAGTGTTTATGATAAATGGGGCGAAATAGCCAAGTAATAGGACATTGGAAAGGCTGCAGGGAGTGGCTCCATTCGACCATGATTTTGTGAGGGGGAAGGATGGCAAACTCAGACAGCCCGGGCTCAGCTGAACTATACCTCTCAACTGTCCAGATTTTCACAGAATGAATAGATTTTTGCTTCTTCTTTTTGGTTTGTCCCTCATAAAATGTGTGGTTTTCTGGCAAATCATTTAGGAATTAAGACACTAAATAATGACAGAGGTTGAGTTTCAGACTTCATAACCTTCAGAAAAATGCATGCTAAAGCAAGACCTGTTCTATCAACTAAGTTTATACAAGAGCAATTTTTAGTACTGTTTGTATGTTCCTCCAATATATTTGGCCTTGTCCAGATTTCCTGCATTATCAGGTTGAAAGGTACGTGCAAATTGCTTTATAGAATTGGGCATATCCAAACCTCTCAGCTGTTCCCGATTTTGGCTCAAAATATTGCTGTCCCTCTAATTCCTCTGCAAAATGTTAATTTTGGAAGAAAACATGGAGGGTTTAGAATTAATAAATAACTGTAATAATCAGAGTTATAGATTACTTTTATTTCAGAAATGAATGTAGATTTGTTTATTTTGTCAGCTGCTCAAGCTAACTGCTAATACTAAAAAGTGCCCCTTTTTTGACAGGTTCCCAGCTGTATTGTGTGGCTATTTTATATTTTTGCATCACATTTTTGGTCCATTTTCCATTAAATTGTGTTTTTTTGGCAAATTAGTGGCAAATCATTAAAGACTGAAGTAAGCAAATAATGACAGACATTTCAGTTTCAGATTTCATACCATTCAGAAAATTTATACTAATGCAAAACCTAGTATTCTATTAGAAAGTTTATAAGAACAATATTTAAATATTGTCCTTAATTTTGGGCCTGACTTTGTCCAGATTTCTTGCTCTGAGGTTGAGAGGTACGACAAATGTGTCAGGGCCATTGCAGTCAGCCAGAGACATTTCAAGTTATGACATACTTGTTGCACCCCACTCCTCCATGTAGTGACTCTGGATGTGTCCAAGCAAGGCAATGAGCAGTTATGCAGTGAAAGTGTGCAGAGTACCCCCCATCCAAGGTAGACACAAGTACTACAGTGGCTTTTCATCTGTCTTGCTTGATTTTGCAGAATGTTCTGGTTTTCTGTCATATTTTATACTGTCGATTATGCTTCTTATTATTTAGAAAGTGCCCGTTGCTTTGTGTTTAAGTAGCAATGATTTCATGACCATCGGGTAAGCTTGTCTGAGATTGTAAGATGCAAGTAAGCTTACTGTTAAAGGATTACCAACATTGAAAGCCTTTTTGTTGTTGCCTTACAGAGAATACTTACATAATTAGATAATGTATAAGCCTTGGTTATTGAAATGCATATGACAGTATTTGTAATAAAGGACAGGATTACAGTAATTTAAAAAGCTCATTACCTTTGTTGGAGACTTGCAGTCATCTTTGCAGGCTTTACCCGTAAACTAAATAGAATGCCAATCTATCATGTGTGGTCCATAACTTGTGTAGTAATCCTTTAAGCAATTTATCTTGAGCTTGTTTCTTGTTTGCTGTTCATTTTTTATTTTGATGATGTTTTCCCAATGAAACAAGTAGATAGTTGTCAGGCAGCAGGTCTTTTTTGGATAAGAAACATTTTTACAAGTGTGTGGGGGGGTATCATTGCTACTTTCAGGATGTTACTTGGTACTTTTTATAAAGCTGAATATAAATTATAATTAGAACTGCAGTGCAAGGAGAAGTGGTTTTAGATGAGTGCTGCTTGTTTGTCTTGTACTTGATTTTAACTGGCAATCCAGTAATGTATTTAAAAAGTAATTTATTTTTTCATGCCTCACAACCTTTATGTTTCCATCTAGATATTAAATAAGCTGTCATGCAGCCAATGCATTGAAATATTTTTTTCTTCTACACTTCATTTTGTCTTGATTGGACTCTCATAATGACGGTTTGGCACCCAGGGCAACGTATTTAATTAAAGTTCCAGTTTTTGTGGTTTTGAGCACAGCTCCTCCCCTTTCTAGTTGGCCGCACCCCTTCCCATTGGCCCCACCCATTGAGGTGTCTCCTGCAGCCCCCCCTTCGATTTGACGTCACCAGCCGCCACTGCATTTCTGTAAAGCTGTCCCATTGTTTAGGTTTCTACTTTCCTCTGGGACACCAGAAGAGTACAAATCAGTCTAATGTGTTTGATTTACATTTTAGTTTCTGCTTTCCTCTTTCGTGGGTCAGTTGCTCCAAGATTTTTTCAAGTGTCTGGGTCTGATAATAGCCATTGCAGGATGCATGGCATTCTCATTTTTTTTTGCTTTGATACAATTGCCTTATTTTTGCAGACTATTTTTCAAGTTGTCAAGAATCCACCCACAACCGCTTTTCCCATTCTGTAGCATAAAAAAAATAAAAAAAAAAAAAAAAAAAAACTTTTTCTCTGCTTAATTTTTCAAGTGAATACAGGGAGCTCTATCATTTTCTCTCTCAAGATGGTGTTTTGGGATGTACAAAGGATGCATCCCTTCTAATGGCTGGTAACTTGTTTATGAGAGTAGTTTTCCAAGATTTTCCAAACAAACTTTTGGAGATGTCTGGGAATATTGCAGAATTACAGATTTTATTGCATCTTCTTTTCTTATAATTCCTGTGTCACTAGTTGTTCGAGTCACCTTGGACCCAACGCCGACATTTTTTTCATTTCAGCTTTCCTTGTTAGGATTTTTAGTGTCTAGGTCTTCCTTGATTCCTTTCCATCTCCTACTCAGTTTGTATCTAAAGTTACATTGGACTTTGCTTGGGGAGCTTTGTTCTAGGGGGTAAAATGCTAGGGCCTGTAGAACTAGCAAGACAAATTCAGTGCATATAAATGTTAAACAAAGGTCAGTTGTAATACAAGCTCTCAAGTCTGAACCATCTTGTGCTACAGGCCTTCAGTTAGTAATCACATACAATACCATAGTGAGATTGTACATAAACTGGGGGGCAGCTTCTACCTGCATTGCAGAATAGCTGTGGTACCTGGGGATTTAGTTATTCAGCACTGTATGTTCTTCCAGGCTACCTATATTCAGTCAGAGCATTATATAACTGCAGACATGCTGATCAAGACCATGGTGGAGCTTCACAAATTGAAGTTGTTCCCAATTGTCTTCTAGGATTTGATCCCATTTATGAGGGACTCTTCAAGTAG
This sequence comes from Protopterus annectens, assembly GCF_019279795.1. Taxonomy (NCBI): domain Eukaryota; kingdom Metazoa; phylum Chordata; order Ceratodontiformes; family Protopteridae; genus Protopterus; species Protopterus annectens. Next base: position 1,646,694,788 of record NC_056729.1, on the reverse strand, counting down.
ATCTGTTTGCCTCCAGTCATAACAGATAGTCAAAGGAATTCTGTTCCATGTCTTCTTGCTTAGAGGCCTGGAAGACAGTTACCTGCTTTCCCCCATGTATGGGAATATGCTTGTATGCTTTTCCATCTCTCTTCTGATAACCAGGGGTCTTCTAAACATGTACTCTCCAAGAATAATTGTGTTGGCTTGGCTGTATGCTTTTCCATCTCTCTTCTGATAACCAGGGGTCTTCTAAATATGTATAATCACTGTCCAAGAATAATTGTGTTGACTCCCTTTTTGGTGCGGGTATCAGTCATTCTCCCTTATTTTCAGTATGGCTAAGGGCTATTTGGTAGGTGGACTGACCAAAGACTCTTTTTGACTATGACCTGATACACCCTGACATTCAAATTCTTCAAGTGAATACCTGGGTAATAGAATTTTAGTATATTTTAGCCACTTTTTTCCTGAGGATGTTCAACAGATGTTAAAGGACACAAAGAATCCTGCTACTATAAAATCATATATGGGTAGGTGAAAGGATTTTATAGTTGGTGCCAAACAAGAAGCAGGACACTTCTGTGATTCAGATATCTTGGTTCTGCTGTATTTGTGTGAGCTGTTTCCTCTGGCCATAGTTTATTTTCTATCAAGATTCATTTGTAGGCCATCTCTGCTTTTCTGTTCTTGGTTCTTTGGCCCTCTTCAAAAGGAACCTTGATGATTGGATGGGAGATAGGAAATTCACCCCGGGGATCATGTCAGTCGCCCTGCTAGACAGGGGCCTGGAGAAGTAAATATTGTGGGAAGAAATATCCAGGGAATTGTTATGGCTAGGCTTGCATAGGCCCTAGGGACGATAGCCTAGTACCAACCTATGAACCTATGGATCCCTATCCTTTTCTACCCTTCCTGTAGTGAATTGGTTTATGAAAGGGGTTTTACATATCCGTCCACCTAGAAGACAGGTGGCTCTTTCTGGGTTCTTAATTTTGTACTGAGAAAATTTACACTGTTTCCTAGGCTGATAAAAGTTCTTATGTTTCACCCCAGGACACTGCAAGGTATTTGAGTTATTAGCTCTGATGACTAGTAAGTCCCATCTCCTTTTCTCAAAGATGGGGTAATTTCTTATCAAACCCATCGTTCATTCTCAGGTTGTCTCAGAGTTGCACTGAGCTGCTCTATTCATCTTCCAGAACTTATGGTAAGGGAAAAGAATTTTACTCACTCTGGATGTCCACAGTCAACTCAGGTAATACATCTGCATGACAAAAATCTTCAGGGTGGCTAAATAGCTATTTGTTTCCTATGAAGGTAAGATAAAGAAACAGTTAGTGTTGAAACAGACAATTTCTAACTGTTCTCATGTGTTATTGCTTTTTGTGATCCTCACAATAATAAAATACTTCCAGACAAAGTCAGAACCCACTTTATTAGATTCTTGGCTAATTTAGTGGCTCTTTGGAAAAGAATGGACTCTAGAAACATACTAGAGATAGCAAGTTGGCCATCTGGGCATACTTTTATGACGTTAGTGAGATGATTCTTTATATACTTTCAAGCAGGGTTTGCAAGAAAAGTCTAATTATGAGATCAACACCAATACTTAGAGAAAGATGTGCAGGCTAACAGATATACACACAGAACTAGTATGCATGCTGTTCATGTCTTTGAAGGTATAGCAAAAAGTCAGTTTTAAGGGTTAGTCGACTAAATACAGATGACAATAAATGTGAAGAACAAATATTAGATATGATGAATGAACGTAGAGAAAGGGTTTATTATGGGACATCAATAGAGCATATGAAATTTGATATTTTAAAGGGTAGGCATACTACTGCTAAGCCTTACTTGTCAGATAGAAACAGTGTTACTTCACTGAATAACAGTAATATAAATAAATCAGCACAGCTACATTATGTTGCTGGTTACAATAGAATAACTAATGGGGTAAAAGATATAATTTTACAGAACTGCAACACATTGGCTATGGCACTTGAGATTAAATGAATTATAGGTGAAAGGCCCAGTTTTGCTTATAGAACTAGTTAGAATCTGAAAAAGCATTTGTGTTATACGGAAATGAATAAACTAATAAATAAACAAATACAAAAGAAATAGACTTTTCCATCTGTGTATGTTGTAAAGCTATAATGGCAAATAATGAATTTCAACACCATATAACTAAAGATAAGCATATTTTTAGATCTTCTGCAACTTGTAATACACCAAATTTAGGAATGGAGAAAAAGTGTTTTGGTACCGATTTTTAAGAATAAGGGTGATGTGCAGAGCAATAGTAACTACAGAGGGATTAAAATGATCAGTCACAGCATGAAGTTATGGGAAAGAGTAGTGGAAGCTAGGTTAAGAAGGGAGGTGATGATTAGTGATCAGCTGTATGGTTTCATGCCAGGAAAGAGCACTACAGATGCGATGTTTGCTCTGAGAGTGTTGATGGAGAAGAACAGAGAAGGTCAGAAGGAGTTGCATTGTGTCTTTGTGGATTTAGAGAAAGGATATGACAGGGTTCCTACTTCCGCGGTGTTGCAGCGGTAGCGTTGTTGCCTCACAGCAAGAGGTTCTCCTGTTCGATTCTCGGCTGGAGTGCGGGGAGTGCCTTCTGTGTGGAGTCTGCGTGTCCTCCCCACGGTTGGGTGGGTGGACATTCGAAAGACATGCGTGAATGAGCCTGCCTTCGTTGAAGGTTTAACGTTGAGCTGGCACCTTGGCATTCGTGAAAATCTACTGACAATCATTAGCGGACCAGAGTTCTGCTGTGGCGACCCCTAACCGGGAAAAGCCGAAAGACAACAACATATGACGGGGTGCCTAGAGAGGAGTTGTGGTATTGTATGAGGAAGTTGGGAGTTTCAGAGAAGTATGTAAGAGTGATGCAGGATATGTACGAGGGTAGTGTGACAGCGGTGAGGTCTGCGGTGGGAGTGACGTATGCGTTTAAGGTGGAGGTGGGATTACATCAAGGATCAGCTCTGAGCCCTTTCTTATTTGCAATGGTGATGGACAGGTTGACAGACGAGATCAGACAGGAGTCCCCATGGACTATGATGTTTGCAGATGACATTGTGATCTGTAGTGAGAGTAGGGAACAGGTGGAGGAGACCCTGGAGAGGTGGAGATGTGCTCTAGAGAGAAGAGGAATGAAGGTCAGCAGGACTAAGACAGAATATATGTGTGTGAATGAGAGGGAGGATAGAGGAATGGTGAGGATGTAAGGAGTAGAGGTGGCGAAGGTGGATGAGTTTAAATACTTGGGATCAACAGTTCAGAGTAACGGTGAGTGTGGAAGAGAGGTGAAGAAAAGAGTACAGGCAGGATGGAGTGGGTGGAGAAGAGTGTCAGGAGTGATTTGTGACAGACGAGTACCAGTAAGAATGAAAGGGAAGGTCTACAAGAGGGTAGTGAGACCAGCTATGTTATATGGGTTGGAGACAGTGGCATTGACAAAAAGGCAGGAGTCAGAGCTTGATGTGGCAGAGTTGAAGATGTTAAGATTTGCACTGGGTGTGACGAGGATGGACAGGATTAGGAATAAGTATATTACAGGGTCAGCCGAGGTTGGAAGGTCTGGAGACAAAGCCAGAGAGGCAAGATTACGTTGGTTTGGACATGTGCTGAGGAGGGATGCAGAGTATATTGGGAAAAAGATGCTAAGGATGAAGCTGCCACATAACAGGAAAAGAGGGAGACCTAAGATAAGGTTTATGGATGTGGTGAGTGACGACATGCAGGTGGTTGGTGTGACAGAGCAAGATGCAGAGGACAGGAAGAAATGGAAACAATTGATCTGCAGTGGTGAGCCCTAATGGGAGCAGCTGGAAGAAGAAGAAGCTACCTGTATATGTTGGTAAAGCTGCACGAAGGTTAAAAGATCATATAATAGAGCATAAATCTGAAGTAAGAAGAAATATTAATACTAATGCACTTGCTAAACACATTGAAGAAAAAGCTAGAGAACATGAATTCCAGTTTAGGGTGATCGATGTTATTTATAAAAATGTGAGAGGTGGCGATCTAAATAATCAGTGGGAATTACATGAATATGAAAGGATTGCAATGCTTCAAGCAGATGTACACCCAGGTATCAATGCAGCTGAGAGTATAGGTTCATAGGTGTGTACTAGGCTGATGGCCTTAGGGCCTTTACAAGCCTAGCCATAGGATTACCCTGGCATAGTGCCACCTGACCTTAGTTCCCAATGCCTCTGTCGAGTCGAGTCACTGGAGTTATCCCCGGAGGGAATTTTCTGTTTCCCATCCACACATCAAAATTTCTTTTGAAGAGGGTCAGCGAGATGCTCTGCTTGACATGTATGGGAAGTCTGTTCCATAGCATGGGCAGTCTCTGGGTTATGAACTTGTCCCTCCAGCATGTTCTGTTAATTGTGATAATGAGGTTGAGGCCTCTGGAGCATGTGGTGTGGAGGGATTGGGATTTCTTTAGATGTAGCATTTCTAACAGAGCTAGGTCACACATGGCTTTGTAAGTCAAGCAGAGATCACTTCTAAGTAGGTGATATGAGACAGAGAATAGTTGGAGTTTTTTGAGTCTGTCCATATAGGACAAGTGTTTAAGGCCTAGGATCCTCTTTGTGAGGTACATTTGCAGCCTCTCCAGTTGTTGCAGGTGTCTAGTGAGGTACATGCAAAATGGGGCATTGCACTCGATGACTGGCCTAACTAATGAGGGAAGATTTGGGAGGGTGGCCTAATGGTTAAGGTGTTTGCCTTACAAACACAAAGTGCAGGGTTAGAATCTCACAAGGGATAATTGTCTAAGCTTAAAATAACTCACAAGGGCAGTTAGCTTAATAAGAATCTGCGTCATGTCTATGTCATGATGAGAGGAGCAGTTACTGTGATTTAGCCTGGTCTGCAAAGCTATGGAAAGAATCATCATGGAACTCATAAATGGCGATATTGGAGATCTGCAGACCCTTGATCCCACCCAGTTCGGTTTTGTGAAAGGCAGATCCTGCCTCTTAAACCTGGTTGACTTCTTCGAGACAGTCACTAGTGCCATCGACGAGGGCAAGGCTGTCCACACTGCCTACTTGGACTTTGCTAAAGCCTTTGACACGATACCACACTCTGGCATCATAGACAAGCTCAGCAGCCTAAATGTAAATCCATATGTCACAAGATGGGTAGCAAACTGGCTAAAAAACAGAACCCATAAGGTCAAAACTGCTGGAGCCATGTCAGACTCAAAACCAGTCACGAGTGGTGTCCCACAGGGCTCAGTCTTGGGACCACTCTTATTCGGCATTTACTTCTCGGATGTGAAAGCAAATATGGGAGGATTATGGCTGACAAAGTTTGCAGATGACTGCAAACTGGGTGCCATAGTTGATTCACCTGCTGACACACACATCCTAAAGAAAGGTCTCACTGAAATGGACAACTGGTGCCGGAATCATGGCCTCAAACTTAACGCCAAAAAATGTATAGTCATCCCCTTTGGGAAAAACAAAGTACCCACAAATTATCACATAGACATAACCCACTGAGTATGGAAGAAGTAATAAGAGACCTGGGGACTCAAGTCGATAGTGACCTCTCCTTTGACAACCATGTTGCCAAAGTTGTCAGAAAGACATTCTACCTTGCCCATCCCATCATGAAGGGATTCTCATCCAGATCAAAGGAGGTCATTGTACCTCTATATTCCTCCCTTGTCAGGCCCATGATTGAATATAATGCTCCATTTGGGATGTATCTCACCCGGCACATGCAACAACTGGAAAGACCCCAGAAGTACCTCACTAAGAGGATCATGGGTCTCAAACATGTGCCTTATCCAGCTAGATTAAAGAAACTCCAGCTCTATTCAGTAGCATACCGCCTGCTCAGAGGTGATTTGTGCCTAACATATAGGGCCATGTCTAACCAAGAACTGATGGACATGCTCCATCTCAAAAAATCCAGATCCACCAGAACCACGCGAGCTAAAGATTTCAACCTCTGCAAAAATATGAATAAAACATGCTGGAGGGATAGATTCATAACACAGAGGTTACCCGTACTCTGGAACAAAATCCCAGTTCATGTCAGACAGAGCCCTTCATTGGCACTGTTCAAGAAAAATCTCGATGCATGGATGGGAGATCGTAAGTTTACCCCGGGAGTCACCTCAGTGTCACTACTAGACAGAGGTATAGTTTAATAAATAATGGGGTCCCACATGTGTCACTACTAGAGAGGCGCAACTATATAATACGGGGTGGCGTAAGCCACATCATTGTTGGCTAGGCTTGTAAATGCCCCAGGGCAGATAGCCTAGTACACTACTATGAAACTAAGAGTAGAGGGAGACAGTGACCTCTTTCTTCCTGGATGCAAAACCCTTAGCAATGAGATGTGCCACATAGAAGGACTTTCTGACCACAGTGGCAATGTGGTGATCATAAAAGAGGTTGTTTTCAACCTGTGTTCCCAGATCTCTTTTAACGCCTTCTGTGTTCAGTGGACTACCATCAATGTGGTAATTCATGGGAACCAGGTTTTTCCCAAAGAGGATGACTACACATTTTTTGGCATTGGACTTAAGGCCATGGTCCTGACACCAGTTGTTGGTCTCAGTGAGGCCATTCTGTAGGATGTCAACATCACTTGGGGAGTTAATAATAGCTCCCAACTTGCAATCGTCTGTGAGCTTTGTCAGCCAGAGTCCCTTCATGTTGGCCTGGACTTCAGAGAAGTTGATACTAAACAGGTGAGGACCCAGGACCAAACCCTCTGGGACTCCACTCATGACTAGTCAGCAGTCTGACTTGGACTCAGCTACTTTCACACTGTGGGTTCTATCTGTGAGCCAATTTACAACCCACCTAGTGATATAGGGGTTTATGCCCAGCTTAGTGAGTTTTTCTATTATTTCTGAGTGAGGAATGGTATCAGAAGCCTTGGCCAGATCAAGGTAGGCTGTATGAACCTCCTTGCCTTCATCCACAGGTCTGATGACTGACTCAAAGAAGTCGACCAAGTTGAGCAGGCATGATCTACCCTTCACAAAACAACAAATTGTGGGATCCAGAGTTTGGAGATTCCCTATATCCTTGTTTATTAGGTCCATGGTGATGGGTTTTATAGCTTTGCATATCAGACTTGTCAGGCTAATGGGGCGATAGTTCCCAGGGTCTGTAGTCGCTCCTCCATTGTGGAGAGGGATGACTGTAGCAGTGTGCCATTTGGTAGGGACAATGCCTGAGGTGAGGCTGTGAATGAACAGAGCACATTGGTGAGGTGCCAGTTCACTCTGTAGTTCATGTAGAACACAACCAGGGATAGTGTCAGGTCCCATAGAAGCTGTATTCTTGGACTTGAACAATGCTGTTTTAACCTATGCAGCAGTAATACTGGGTGCCTGGCGATCTACTGGTATTTTGAATGGTCCTTTAGAGGAGGGTAAAGTTGGCACTGAATCTGTTGGCCAGTTTACTGGCAATATCTGTTGGCTCAGTATAGGAGGTACCATTGTGTAGTAGCTCAGAGCAAATCTGGGTATTGCCATGGAGATTCTTTACATAAACCATCATCTGCTCAGCCCAGTCCCTACCAAAACTCCAAAAAGTCACACAGGAAGCCTTTCCCTCTGTTGAAACATGATTATCTGATGCCCGATTAATACTCAACCCAAACAAAACTAAACTACTCATCTTCCAACCCACCAAACATACTCAAAACAACTCTCACTTTAACATCACAGCAAAAGACAACACCACTATATACCCAACTGAACACACCAAATTGCTAGGAGTGGAAATAGACAATAAACTAAAATTTGACATTCACATATCCAAGACTATAAAAAAAGTCCACAAAAAACTAGGAGCGTTATACAGAAATAAGCAATTTCTCACCAAAGCAGCAAAGATTTCAATAGCAAATTCCCACCTTATCTCCACCCTACTTTATGCCTCTCCAATATATACCAACCTAAGGCAATGTGATCTAAACAAGCTAGAGACCTGCTACAACAAAATCGCCAAATTTGCCACAGGGGCATCCTACCGTAGTCACCACTGTCTCTCACTTGCTGAACTGGGCTGGCTTGAACTCCCTCACCTCCTTCAGTGGTATCAACTCTCACTCGCCCACAAACTAGTAAACCATCCACTAAATGTCCCATCCCTCCAGAATCTACTCCAACCCTATCACACCACCAGACCACTAAGATCCAGCAGCAAAAATCACTTGCAGATCACTAAAGCCAATAACTCTGCTGGTGAAGCACTATTCTCTTGCGCCACAGCCAAATTATGGAACTCACTCCCACCCACAATTACCTCCATACCATCATGCACCCACTTCAAAACTTTACTAAAAGTGCAACTAAAAACATGCTGGCTATGCCCTTGCAACTCCCACTCTAATATCATCCACCCCATCCAACCACTACATTTCTTTCCACTCCACTAACTACCTTGATTATAGCAAGCTCAGATGCTCATAAGCCAGTACTTATTATACAGCACGAACTTCTTATAGGTTCATAGGTTCATACTAGGCTATCTGCCCTAGGGCATTTATAAGCCTAGCCAGAGTGTGTATGGCTTTCGCCACCCATATTAATTTAATTTTTCTATGCCCTTTTTCAAGGTTAGTATACTGTGCCTCTGTCTAACAGTGACACAGAAGTGATACCCGGGGTAAACCTACGATCTTCCATCCACTCATCAAGATTCCTCTTGAAGAGAGTCAATGAGGGACTCTGCCTAACCTGGACTGGGATTTTATTCCAGAGTGAAGGGAGCCTCTGGGTTATGAATCTGTCCCTCCAGCATGTCCTATTTATTTCAGTGCTGAGGTTCAAGTCCCTCAAGTGCATAGCTCGATGGGATTTGGATTTTCTGAGGTGCAGCATGTCCATTAATTCCGGGTTGGACATGGCTTTATACGTCAGGCACAGATCGCCTCTGAGCAGGCGGTATGCCACTGAGTAGAGCTGGAGTTTCTTTAACCGAGCAGCATATGGCATCTGTTTGAGCCCCTTGATCCTCTTGGTGAGGTACTTTTGGGGTCTTTCCAGTTGCTGCAGGTGTCTGGTAAGGTACATCCCAAAAGGGGCATTGTACTCAATTATGGGCCTGATGAGGGATGAGTAAAGAGGCACGATGACCTCCCCTGATCTAGATGTGAATCCCTTCATGATTAGGTGGGCTATATAAAATGTTTTTCTAACCACTTTGGCCACATGGTTGTCAAATGAGAGATTGCTATCAACTTGGGTCCCCAGGTCCCTAATTACTTCTTCTGTACTTAATGGATTACCACCTATGTGGTAATTTGTGGGCACTTTGTTTTTGCCAAAGGGGATGACTATACACTTTTGGCATTTAGCTTGAGGCCATGGCTCTGGCACCAGTTGTCTGTTTCTATGAGGCCCTTTTGGAGGATGCTTGTGTCGGGTGGAGAGTGTATTATGGCCCAGTTTGCAGTCATCTGCGAACTTGGTCAGCCACAGTCCTTCCATGTTGGCCTGTACCTCCGAGAAATATATACCGAACAAGAGAGGTCCCAGGACTGAGCCTTGTGGGACGCCACTTGTAACTGGTTTGGAGTCTGACATGGCTCCAGCTATTCTAACCATGTGGGTTCTATCCTTGAGCCAGTTTGCAACCCATCTAGTGACATAGGGGTTTATATTTAAGCTGGTGAGCTTATCTATAATGCCCGAGTGGGGTATTGTATCAAAGGCTTTTGCGAGGTCCAGGTAGGCTGTGTGGACCACCTTCCCCTTGTCAATGGCCTTGGTGACTGTTTCAAAGAAATCGACCAGGTTCAAGAGGCAGGATCTGCCCTTAACAAAGCCGAACTGGGTAGGATCCAGTGTCTGCAGGTCCCCAATATCTTTATTTATAAGGCCCATGATGATCCTTTCCATAGCTTTGCAGACCAAGCTAGTGAGACATATGGGGCGATAGTTTCCAGGATCCGTTGAGGCACCACCTTTGTGGAGAGGGACCACTGTTGCTGTACGCCACTCTTTGGGTACATATCCTGTAGTAAGGCTGAGATTGAACAGTAGTCTTAGGTTTGGGTTTAGCTCTTCTTGGAGTTCATGTAGGACGCAGCCCGGGACACCGTCTGGTCCCATTGATGCTGTGTTTCTTGCTTTGGAGAGGGCAGCTCTTACCTGAGCATCTGAGATGTCAGGGGGGCAGCACTCTGCTGGGATATATATTAGCCCTTTTGGTGGGGAGGGGGGGGGGGAGTTTGCGCTGAACCTGTCAGCTAGGATGTTGGCAATGTCTGTGGGTTCGGTGTATTTTTTGTCATTTTGGACTAATTCTGAGCATATCTGGGAATTCCCACCCAGGTTCCTAACATAACTAAAGAAAGCCTTGTGATTATCCTTAGTGTCCTGTGCAATTTTTCTCTCGAAGCTGGCCTTAGACGATTTTATGAGTGCCCGTAGTTTTTTGCTAATACTGATCAGAGATGCCTTCCCTTTTTGGGATTTTGCTCTATCATGTAGTAGCTTCCTCCTTCTATTGTATAGTTTGTTTATGGCTGGGGTCCACCAGACGGGGCATCTGCCTTTGGAGGATTGGGTCTTGGTTTTATTTGGGATTGCATGATCCATGCATTCCTAAAGGTGTTCATAGAATGCATTTATAAAGGATTTTGCGGTCTGGGCTGTATTATCCACAGGCCGGGGGCTTTGAAGGATTCCACCTTGGTTTTGAGGAGTGTGAAATTTGCTTTAGAGAAGTTTTTCACTGTGGTTTTCTGGGCATGGGGTGGGGTCAGGATGTGAATATCTAGTGAGATTAGTTTATGGTCTGATCTTACCAGTGAGGGATACACTTCTGGTCTGGAGCATAGAGTCCCCATGTTGGTGATGATCAGGTCCAGTATGTTTTCCTCTCTTGTGGGAGTGGTAACAAGTTGTTCCATAGCATTTGAGTTTATAAATTCTAGGAACCTTTGGGCTAGGGTGTTGGAGCTAGAGTAATGCTCCCAGTCTATGGTTGGGTAGTTGAAGTCACCCAATATAATTGTGTTTGGAGAGACCTTCATATTTTCCAGTGTTCTCAGGAAGGCCGAGTGGGGTTCCAGGGTTTGGGAGGGTGGTCTGTAGCAGGCTATAAACTGGAAGGCAGTTTTACCCACTGTTAGTTGTACATGGATAGTCTCTGATGCTTCGTGCTGTGCCACCAACCTGGAGGTGTGGGTATCTTTGACGAATATTGATACTCCCCCTCCTTTTGTGGTTCGGTCCAAGTTTTGGGGCCGAAAAGCATGGTATGAGGTATAACCTGGTAGTGCTGGGGTGCTCTCGAGAGCCTTGAACCAGGTTTCTGTTACTGCACAGATATCGATGTTCTCCATGCTAAGGAGAGTTTTGAGTGCGTGCATCTTGAGGTTTAGACTTCTGGCGTTGAGTAGCATTACTCTTAGTTTCTTATCCCTTGTGATACCTATGGAGGTGGGTTTGTCTTTTGAGCCTTGCCTAAAAAAGGCACTATGGGGGTAGCAAGAGCCTTTGCCAATATCCGAAAGCCCAGGGGTGACGGGTGCAAGCCGTCCCTAGCGAAGCATCGTGGCTTGTCGAGCATGTCATCCCAGGCTGACAGGCATTGGATCCCCTTTGAATGACACCAATACTTAAGCCAATTGTTGAAATTGATAATCTTGTCTGCATACTGTGGCATCATTCTTGGTGAGGGTAAGATGCTACTCAAGGTCAGGGTCATACCGGCCTGGGCTACATGCTCAGAGAGCTCCTCTATGTCTCTCTTCATGTGGTCCAGGGAGGTACGTCTCAGGTCATTCACACCAGCATGGACAATGACTGAGTCATATTTGTACTTGCCTTGGAGTGACCTGAGTGCTTGTGTTATGTGGCGGATCCTAGCGCCCGACAGGCAGCTCACCATGACCTTCTCCTTGTTCAGCCTGGTGAGTGGGATGTCAGTGTGCCTGATGATAGAGTCACCTATTACAAGTGTATCAGGTGTGTTGTTTAGCCTTAAGGGCTGTGACTGTTCGGCACACTGGCTTTGTGAGCTATGTGTTGCACGTGTTTTGTTTTGGGGTAGCGGTTGCTTGGGTGTCTGCTTTGGAGGTCTCTGCTGCTTAGGCAGATTTTTATTTAGAGCCTCCAAGTATGTTTTTTTGTGTTTATGTGTTTGGTTTGCTGTCGTGGTAGGTCTATGTGAGACTGGAATTGTAGTGAGTGTGGTTTCCTTCTCCTCCTGACTGGTTACGCCAGTACTGAGATGAGAGAGCTTAGCCTCCAGTTTGGCTATATGGTTGCATCTCTCACATGTGTTCGAATTTCTTCTTGTAACATTTGTTAATGTCTGGTATGCACTTCACAGATAAAGATTCTAATTGTCTACTGATGTACTATGTTCTTCATCTGTAAATATGCTATGTAAATTGTTAATCACTATGTAATCCAATGTAAATACTGTCTGTTTATTTTAACTGTGGAGCTTTTCTCCCCTGGCCTCCGCTGAAAATGGACCTACGTCCAGTCGGACACTCCCGGTCAACAAATTTAAATAAATAAATAAAATAATAATAAACTATAGAAGGCCTTGTGGTTGTCTTAACTATCTGCTGCAATTCTGTTTTCATAGCTAGCTTTAGAGGATTTGATGAGGGATCTCAACTTTTTGTTGAGGCTGATAAGGGAGTTTTTCAGTCTTGGGACTTCACCTTATTCCTGCATCAGTTTCCTCCTTCTGTTGCAGAGTTTGTTTATGGCAGGGGACCACCAGATTGTTTCCTTATTTTTGAAGGAGAATGTCTTGGTTCTATTGGGTGTGGTGAGATCCATGCATTTGTGTACATGTTCATACAGTGCATTGGTGTATGATTCGGTGGTCATGCAACTATTCTCCATTTGCATGGGTGCCGTGAAGTTGGCCACCTCTGTTTTTAGGAGCCAAAAGTTAACTTTGGAGAAGTTTTTCATGGTGGTTACCTTTGCAGGGAGGTGAGAGGAATGTGGATTTCCAAGGTGATTAGTTTGTGGTCGGATCTAACTAGAGAGGAGCTACCTATTGGTGTAGAGCAACAGTCACCCATGTTAGTAATGACCAGGTCAAGGATGTTGTTACCTCTAGTGGGGGTAAGAACGAGCTGGTCCAGGGCATTGGAATTAATGAATTCCAGGAAATGTTGGGCAAGTGTATTGGTACATAAGCAGTTTACGCAGTAAATGGAGGGGTAGTTGAAGTCACCTAGTAAGAGAGTGTTAGGTTGGACCCTAATATTCACCATAAAAGCAGTATTAAAAAAGAAGCAAAAGGTTTTAAAGTGAAAAAATACACTCATCTAGAATGTATATTTTATTATATATATTGTTATGTTTTTAATGCTTTTTGATTATAAGAAGGCTGAATGATTTTTTTTGAAGGAAAATGTTTAATTGAATTGAATTATTGGGACAGTGTCATGTGATCTATTTTAACCTGTATAAACGAGTGATTATTTTAACGGTTTGTATTACACATTCAAGAAGGGCAAGAGCCTGAAAGCTTTGTGAATTCATGACTTTTGGTTCTATTGAAGTATGTTGTCTGCTGTGAGTTTCCTTCTATTGGATTTTTTTATTTTATTTTGGATTTGCAGTTTGTTCTACCAGTGAAGGTTTACCTTAGTGTAGGTCCTTTTGTTTTGCTTTGTTCCTGGACTCAGGTCATTCTTGTTCCTCTGTTTCTAAACTCTGGTTCATAGGTTGGTATTAGGCTATCGGCCCTAGGGCCTATACAAGCCTAGCCATAACAGTTCCCTGACTATTTCTTCCCACAATATTTACTTCCCTGGTATTCATTGAAGAAATCAAAAGGCCATGCAGCTTGGGCTACTGCAACACTCATCTAACGATGAAGGTGGTACAGCTGTGTAAGTAAACGTACCATAAAAGTAGATGTTTGAATAGGTCACTGTTATAGTAACTGCATGCTCCCTCCATCTGCATTGTTTTTGTTCTGCCCTTTGCTAGGATGTGGATTTATGTGCTTTTGAATTTTCCTAGCAAATAGGTTTATAGTTGAATACTAGGTTAACTGCCCTGAAGGTCTGTGTTATCTGATTAGCCTTTCAAATTGCCCTTACCATGGTTTTTATTCCTATACTTCCCATTGTGAATGAATGTTTCTGGGGTCATGGGGTCATAGCATTTAGCCAAGGCTCTCAAGGTTCTAACATCCCTGTTCCAGAGAGGGAAACCTCTGAAGTTTTTGAAGTTTATTTATTTATTTTACATTTGGTTACTGGGAAAGTCCATCTGGACACAAGTCCTTTTTCAACGGAGGCCCAGGGAGAAAAGCCCCGCATTTATGACACATTACATAGTGCAAAAAATGACCCATTACACTGCACAATAAAATAAAAGCTTACATAGTACTGAAGTATATAAATTATGTAGCAGTTGTAATACATTTCATTTACAAAGAAGTATCATGATACTGATAAATGAGAATATTAAGAATAGTACATACTGGTCAAGTAAAGAGGTGAAGAACAGACCTAATTTAAAGGTTTTAGAGAGGCGTAGAGCAGTTCCTATAGAACATGAGTCAGAAAAGAGTTAGAGGCATTGTTTCATAGGTTCATAGGTTTATACTAGGCTATCTGCCCTAGGGCATTTATAAGCCTAGCCAGAGTGTGTTTGGCTTTCGCCACCAATTTTAAATGAATTTTGCTATGCCCTTTTCCGAGGTTAGTATACTGTGCCTCTGTCTAACAGGAACAAAGAAGTGATACCCGGGGTAAACGTACGATCTCCCATCCACTCATCAAGATTCCTCTTGAAGAGAGTCAATGAGGGATTCTGCCTAACCTGGACTGGGATTTTATTCCAGAGTGAAGGGAGCCTCTGGGTTATGAATCTGTCCCTCCAGCATGTCCTATTTATTTCAGTGCTGTGGTTCAAGTCTCTCGAGCGCGTAGCTCGATGGGATTTGGATTTTCTGAGGTGCAGCATGTCCATTAATTCCGGGTTGGACATGGCTATATACGTCAGGCACAGATCGCCTCTGAGCAGGCGGTATGCCACTGAGTAGAGCTGGAGTTTCTTTAACTGGGCAGCATATGGCATCTGTTTGAGCCCTTTGATCCTCTTGGTGAGGTACTTTTGGGGTCTTTCCAGTTGCTGCAGGTGTCTGGTAAGGTGCATCCCAAAACGAGCATTGTACTCAATTATGGGCCTGATGAGGGAAGAGGCACAATGACCTCCCCTGATCTAGATGTGAATCCCTTCATGATTAGGTGGGCTATATAAAATGTTCTTCTAATCACTTTGGCCACGTGGTTGTCAAATGAGAGATTGCTATCAACTTGGGTCCCCAGGTCCCTAATTACTTCTTCTGTACTTAATGGATTACCACCTATGTGGTAATTTGTGGGCACTTTTTTTTGCCAAAGGGGATGACTATACACTTTTTGGCGTTTAGCTTGAGGCCATGGCTCTGGCACCAGTTGTCTGTTTCTATGAGGCCCTTTTGGAGGATGCTTGTGTCGGCTGGAGAGTCGAT
The DNA here is from genome assembly GCF_019279795.1 of Protopterus annectens. Taxonomy (NCBI): domain Eukaryota; kingdom Metazoa; phylum Chordata; order Ceratodontiformes; family Protopteridae; genus Protopterus; species Protopterus annectens. Next base: position 1,646,679,285 of record NC_056729.1, on the reverse strand, counting down.
TATGGTGCCCAGTTTGCAGTCATCTGCGAACTTGGTCAGCCACAGTCCTTCTGTTTTGGCCTGTACCTCCGAGAAATATATACCGAACAAGAGAGGTCCCAGGACTGAGCCTTGTGGGACGCCACTTGTAACTGGTTTGGAGTCTGACATGGCTCCAGCAATTCTAACCATGTGGGTTCTGTCCTTGAGCCAGTTTGCAACCCGTCTAATGACATAGGGGTTAATATTTAAGCTGGTGAGCTTATCTAGAATGCCCGAGTGGGGTATTGTATCGAAGGCTTTTGCGAAGTCCAGGTAGGCTGTGTGGACCACCTTCCCCTTGTCAATGGCCTTGGTGACTGTTTCAAAGAAATCGACCAGGTTTAAGAGGCAGGATCTGCCCTTAACAAAGCCGAACTGGGTAGGATCCAGTGTCTGTAGGTCCCCAATATCTTTATTTATGAGGTCCATGATGATCCTTTCCATAGCTTTGCAGACCAAGCTAGTCAGGCTTATGGGGCGATAGTTTCCAGGATCCGTTGAGGCACCACCTTTGTGGAGAGGGACCACTGTTGTTGTATGCCACTCTTTGGGTACATATCCTGTAGTAAGGCTGAGATTGAACAGTAGTTTTGTGTTTGGGTTTAGCTCTTCTTGGAGTTCATGTAGGACGCAGCCCGGGACACCGTCTGGTCCCATTGATGCTGTGTTTTTTGCTTTGGAGAGGGCAGCTCTTACCTGAGCATCTGAGATATGAGGGGGGGCAGCACTATGCTGGGATAGATATTTGCCCTTTTGGTGGGGAGGGGGGGAGAAGTTTGCGCTGAACCTGTCAGCTAGGATGTTGGCAATGTCTGTGGGTTTGGTGTATTTTTTGTCATTTTGGACTAATTCTGAGCATATTTGGGAATTCCCACACAGGTTCCTAACATAACTAAAGAAAGCCTTGTGATTATCCTTCATATATATTGAAACTCCACCTCCTTTGGCTTTACTACCCACAGTTTGGGGTCTGAATGTATGATAGGATGAGTAACCAGGTATGGCTGGGGTGTTGTCTGCAGCTTTGAACCAGATTTCCGTGACTGCGCAGATGTCAGCATTTACCTGGGTTAAGAATGCTTGCAGTGAGTGCAGTTTCATATTTAGACTCCAAGCATTTAGCAGCATGACCTTTAATTTGGGTTTTGTTGAAATTTTTATTTTGGTAGTTTTAACCTCATTAGCATTGTCGCCTCACAGTAAGACATTGTCCTGTTCGATTCTCAGCTAGAGCATCTTCTGTGTGGAGACATGCGTGAATGGGCGTACCTTCGTTGAAGGTTGTGCGCCAGGGCCGGCAACTCGGCATGTAAAAATCTACTGCCAATCATTAACAGACCGGAGTTCCGCTGCAGCGACCCCTAACCGAGAAAAGCTGAAAGACACAACAACAACAACAACTTTTTCTAAAAAAGTCACTATGGGGAGGCAAGTGCCTTTGCCAGAAGCCTGAAGACCAAGTGAGTCAGATGCAGGCCATCTCTGGCAAAGCATCATGGTCTGTTGATCATATCTTCCCAGGCTGTCAGGTACTGGATCCCCTTGGAATGACACCAGAAACCTAGCCAATTGTTTAAGTCAATCATTTTCTGTTTGTATTGAGGCATCATTCTGGGTGACGGTAGAATGCTGCTTAAGGCTAGGGACATACCTGTCTGGGACACATATTCAGTCAGTTCAATCATGTCTCTCTTTATATACTCCAGGGAGATATGTCTCAAGTCTTTCACACCATCATGGGCTATAACAGAGTCAAAACAGTACCTATTGTTGAGAGACTTGAGTGCATGTGTGATATGGTGGATTCTGGCCAGGGTTGCCAGATTTCCGACTGGCCAGGTAGGGACAAAAAAAGTCTTTCACAGCAAGTGAAGAGTAAAAAAAAAAAAAAAAAGGGTCTTCCACGCTAGGTCTTTAATGCAGAACATCTGCATTAAACAAAAGTAGCTCTGTGTTTTTTTGTTTTTTTTTTCGATTGGCCCAGGCCAATCAAAAATAAATAAACACGGAGCTACTTCTGTTTAATGCGAAACATCACAGTTCCGCATTAAACAGAAGTAGCTCTGTTTTGCGATTTTTTTTTGATTGGCCCGTATACCGGTATACGGGCCAATCAAAAATTGCTAAACACTGCGATGTTCCGCATTAAACACAAGAAGCTCTGTGTTTAGTGATTTTTGATTGGCCTGTATGTCGGTATACGGGCCAGTCAAAAAAAAACAAACAAACAAACAAAACGGAGGCTGCCCAGGATTTAAACCGGCAGTGCGGGACTCGGGATCAGGCTGCTGATCCCAGGACAGTCCCGCCCAAATAGGGACGTCTGGCAACCCTGATTCTGGCCCATGACAGACAACTAACCATGACTTTCTCCTTATCCAGCCTGGTGAGAGGCACATCTGTGTGTCTCACAGTGGAGTCTCCTATGACTAATATGTTGAGTTTATGGTTAAGCCTTAGTGGTTGTGAGACACAAGTGTGTGAACTATTCATGGTATATGGTGTGGAGGGCTGTGGAAATTGCATGTGTTTTTGCCTCAAAGATTTTTGCTTCGGAGGTCTACTTTGTTTGGGTATGTTTTTGTTAAGGACCTCCACATATGTGGGTGTGTGTTGTGTAGGTGTGGGTGGTGTTTGAGGTGTACTGACTGTTTTTACAACCTTCTCAGTGCCAGATATACTGGCTTGTGAGGGAGAGGGCATCGACTCTAGGTTCCTAATGTAATTGCATCTCTCGCAAATTGTATTCCTATGTGGTAGTAGTAGGTGGTTGTCTGTGTACATAAGGCACTTGCTTCACTGTCTCAGGGTGCCCATATCAACCAGACTGGCAGGAGAAAACTGTAGGAAATTGCCCATCCATATTTTTCAAAATCTGTGAGAGAAGACCAGGGAGAGCTAAGGGGTAAGTGTAAATTCCAAGTGCTTAAACCAAAACTAAGAGGCGTAGAATAAAACAAATCAAACCGGCTATAAACAAGCAGTAATAAATGCAACAGAAAAGATGCAATTGAACACTTTAGAGAACAAGCCACAGCAATTAGCAGGAAAAAGCAAAATGAAGTAATGGAGCAGGAGGAGGAAACACAAATACAGTAAAAGAAGTTGAATAGTGTTTTTTTTTTTTTTTTTTTTTATTTATTTATTTATTTATTTTTGGTTAGTAAAGTGGAAAGGCAGAGAGGAGCAACCGAAGGAAATTCAAGGTTAAGGAACTAAAGGGGTTTGACCTTCCCAAACACATTATTTCTGTATTAGGTAGTATGAGCTAATGAGATGGGACTGGGAGGAGTGACCCTTATCACATTTATAGTGGGGATGGGCAACAGTAAAAGCCACAAACTATAAAAACACAACAGCAGTTGCTGAAGGATCAGCAACAAAACATGAACAATAAAAGCACAATAAAACATGAACAAATGTGAATAAAACTTAGTAAGGGATATTTTAGAAGACTTAAATTAATCCTGAAAACAGTGTTGACATCTAGGAACAAAATTCAAGCTATAAACCAATTTGCTATTCCTTACAGTTTTGGAGTGATTGACTGGCCCCAAAATGTGTTGGATAAATAAGACAGGAGAACAAGAAGGATGCTTCATGATCATCAAATGATTTATAAAAATCAATGCATACCAAGATTATATATTCCCTGTTCCGAAGGAGGGATGGGCCTCCTTGAAACTGATTACATGTATAGATCAGCAATTGTGGGACTGCACCTATATCTGGTGACCTCACAAGGCCCAAAATATAGTGAAAGTTTTGAAACATGACGAGAATAAATCTAAGTGACTTCTCTGCTTAATCTAGCAGAAGCATATCAGCATCAAGCAGGAATGGAAATCAAAACAGAAGTAGATAAAAATCAGGCAGCAACAGAATGTGCCAAAAAACAAAAGAAAGAATATAATGTGAAGGATCAGATGAGAAGTGAAGAAATGTGGAAAATGCATAAATATAGTAGCAAGTATAGAAAACTTCTGGAACCTTATGTTGATGTGCATGAAAAGAGACATGGAAGAGCTCTCGGATTATGTAGCACAGGCGGGGTATGACTCTAGCCCTGAGCAGCCTGCTACCATCACTCAGAATGATACCACAGTACAAGCAGAAAATGATTGATTTCAACAATTGGCTAAGTTTCTGGTATCATTCTAAGGGGATCCAGTATCTGTCTGCCTGGGATGACATGAGTGACAGACCGCAATGCTTTGTCAAGATATGACCTGCATCTGTCACCCCTGGGCTTCCAGATACTGGCCAATGCTCTTGCCACCCCTATAGTGCCTTTTTTAGGTGGTGTTCCAAAGACCAAATTACCACTGTAACAGCTACAACCAAATGCAATCTGAGGGTCATGCTGCTCAGTGCTAGAAGACTAAATCTTAAAATGCACTCACTCGAAGGACTCCTTAAAATGGAGAATATCAACATTTGTGCTGTAACAGAGATCTGGTTCAAGGCAGCAGAAAGCACCCCTACACTACCAGGCTATAACTCATTCCATAACTTTCAGCCCCAGAACTTGGACCGAAGCTCCAAAGACAGTGGTGTTTCCATATTCATAAAGGATGTGCATGCCACCTGACTGGTAGCCCAACATAATGCATCAGACATACTTCAGGTGCAGCTAACATTGGGTAAGACAGCGATTCAGGACATAGCCTGCTATAGGTCCCCAACCATTTCCCAAGACTCACACTCCACGTTCTTAAGTACCCTGGAGAATATCAGGGTCCATCCTAACACTCTCATACTGGGCAACTTCAACTACCCCTCCATTAACTGAGAAAACTACTAATGTACCAATTCACTTCCCCAATGTTTCCTGGAATTCATTAATTCCAATGCCCAGGACCAGCTCATTCTTACCCCCACTAGTGGTAGCAACATTCTTGACCTTATTACTAACATGTGTGACCATTGCTCTATACCAATAGTCAACTCCTCCCTGGTTAGATCCGACCACAATTTAATCACCTTGGAAATCCACCACCCCCCCGCAAAGATAACCACCATGAAAACCTTTTCCAAATCTAAATTTGGGCTCCTAAAAACAGAGGTGGCTAACTTCACGGCACCCATGCAATTGAGAACAGCTGGATGACTGCCGAATCATACACTAGTGCCCTGTACGAACATGTACACAAATGCATGGATCTTGCCATACCCAATAGAACCAAGATGCTCTCCTCCAAAAAAAGCAACCCAATATGGTGGTCCCCTGCCATAAACAAACTCTACAACAGAAGGAGGAAACTGATGCAGAATAAGGTGAATTCCCAAGACTGGAAAAACTCCCTGATCAGCCTCAACAAAAAGTTGACATCCCTCAACAAATCCTCTATAGCTAGCTATGAAAACAGAATTGCAGCAGATAATAAAGACAACCACAAGGCCTTCTATAGTTATGTAAAGAATCTCCACGTCAATACCCAGATTTGCTTGGAGCTATTGCACAATGTCACCTCCTATACCAAGCCAACAGATATTGCCAATATTACTGGCCGACAGATTCAGTGCCAACTTTACCCCTCTCTCCCCCACCAAAGGACCAATCACAATACCAGTAGATTGCCAGGCACCCAGTATTACTGCAGCACAAGTTAAAACAGCACTGTCCCAGGTCAAAAATACTGCTTCTGTGGAACCTGACAGTATCCCTGGCAGTGTTCTACATGAACTACAGAGTGAACTGGCACCTCCCATATGTGCCCTGTTCAATCATAGCCTCACCTCAGGCTTTGTCGCTACCGAATGGTGCACTGCTACAGTCATCCCTCCTCTAAACGGAATGTATTAAAAGGGCAGATTTACCACATTATGCGCTTATATAACCACGATGAACAATTGAGAACTGCCTTGGGCACATTGAAACAAGAATTTATAGATAGAGGCTATAAAGAGCATGACATCGATTTTGAGATCAGAGAAGCATGGAAACATAGGCAAGATAGGTGTGCACCTTACTACACCAAGAGAGACATTGAGCCTCGATCAGATAATAGCAGAACACTAGTTCCCCTTGAGCCACATATGAGAGATGACATAGTTAGAATGCCTCTTACTTTCTCCAGTAATACTCAAGTGGTTTGTGATGTCATCAAGAATAATTGGGATATTTTATCCACCATAAGTGAATTAGATGGATTGATAGGTAATACACTTCCATTTTCCTTCCGAAATAATAAATCCTTGAAAAGACACATATATGCCCTGTTCAGTCATAGCCTCACCACAGGCTTTGTCCCTACCGAATGGTGCACTGCTACAGTCATCCCTCTCCACAAAGGTGGAGCGACTACAGACCCTGGAAACTATCGCCTCATTAGCCTGACGAGTCTGGTATGCAAAGCTATGGAATGCATCATTATGGACCTAATAGTAAATAGTGTGGGAAGAAATAGCCAGGGAATTGTTATGGCTAGGCTTGTATAGGCCCTAGGGCCGATAACCTAGTACCAACCTATGAACCTATAATAGACAAGGATATAGGGAATCTCCAAACTCTGGATCCCACACAATTTGGTTTTGTGAAGGGTAGATCATGCCTACTCAACTTGGTCGACTTTTTTGCGTCAGTCACCAGAGCTGTGGATGAAGGCAAGGTGCTTCATACAGCCCACTTTGATCTGGCCAGGGCCTTTGATACCATTCCCCACTCAGGAATCATAGAAAAAACTCACTAAGCTAGGCATCAACCCCTATATCACTAGGTGGGTTGCAAACTGACTCACAGATAGGACACACAGTGTGAAAGTAGCTGACTCCAAGACAGACTGTTAAACAGTCACGAGTGGAGTCCCAAAGGATTCGGTCCTGTGTCCTCTCCTGTTTGGTATCTACTTCTCTAAAGTCCAGGACAACATGAAGGGACTCTGACGGACAAAGTTTGCAGACAATTGAAAGTTGGGTGCCATAATTAACTCCCCAAATGATGTTGACATCCTACAGAAAGGCCTCACTGAGACCAACAACTGGTGTCAGAACCATGGCCTTAAGCTCAATGCCAGAAAATGTGTCGTCATCCCCTTTGGGAAAAACCCGGTTCCCATGAATTACCACATCGATGGTAGTCCACTGAACACAGAAGGCATTATAAGACATCTGGGAACACAGGTTGACAGCAACTTCTCTTTTGATCACCACATTGCCACTGTGGTCAGAAAGTCCTTGTATGTGGCACATCTCATTACTAAGAGTTTTGCATCCAGGAAGAAAGAGGTCATTGTCTCTCTCTACTCTTCCCTCATTGGGCCAATCATTGAGTACAATGCCCCATTTGGCATGTACCTCACTAGACACCTGCAACAACTGGAGAGGCCGTAAAAGTACGTCACAAAGAGGATCCTAGGCCTTAAACACTCCAACTATTCTCTGTCTCATATCGCCTACTTACAGGCGATCTCTACTTGACTTACAAAGCCATGTCTAACCAGGCTCTGTTAGAAATGCTACATCTAAGGAAATTCCAATCCCTCCACACTACATGCTCCAGAGACCTCAACCTCATTACTACAATCAACAGAACAAGCTGGAGGTACAAGTTCATAACCCAGAGGCTGCCCATGCTATGGAATAGACTTCCCATATATGTCAAGCGGAGGGCCTCACTGGCCATCTTCAAAGAAATCTTGATGAGTGGATGGGAAAATTCACCTCAGGGAATCACTTCAGTGACATTACTCGACAGATGCACTGGTAACTATGGTCAGGTGGCACAATGCCAGGGTAATCATATTGGCTAGGCTTGTAAAGGCTCCAGGGCCATTAGCCTAGTACACACCTATGAACCTATGAATGCAAGAATGATTAAGGAGAGCTAAATTCAAACCAAGAGATGAAAGGTTAATATTGTCGGTTCAAGATAGTGGGCTGTGTACACGTTGGTTTACAAAGTCCACTGAACATGTGGAAGAAACAGACAAATGTAAGTTTTGTAAAATAGAATTGGAAGCAGTTGCACACCTTGTTGCTGGTTGTGACATACTAATGACAGAATGACTATATACTGAAAGGCATAATAATGTGGCAAGACTGTTGCACTGGGGACTGTGCAAACATAATGGTATTGATGTGGCTGAAAAACACTGTAAACATGAGCGACAAAGCATCATAGAAAATGAAGTCTACATCACATGGATCACCGATTACCAATAGTACAAAAGATAGATGCCAGAAAACTGGATATAGCAGTCCATGAAAAGAAGACAAAAGTAGCAATGATCATTGAAATAGCCACATCCAGTGACTGCAGTGTCTTGTGTACAAAGAGACACAAGGTCATAAAATAACAGGATTTGCAGGCAGAAATGGGAGCAATGTGGGAGACCACTACCCAGACAGTTCCAATCGTAGTAGGAGCAATGGGTCTTATAAAAAAGAATCTACAATCATATTTAGATATGTTACCAATACAGGTAACCCTGTACAAATTGCAGAAGGAATCATTACTGGGCACATTGCGGGTGCTGCAAAGAGCACTTCTGGCTGATATCAAAGATTGAAACAATACTAATTTCATGAACTTTAATTGTACTTTGACTTATGAATGAGCTCCATTCCATGTGATCCTATAAGCGCAACCTGAATACCTAGATAGGAAACAGAAAATACATCCCTGGGATTCCACCTGTGTCCCTGTTGGACAGGGGCTTTGGGTGCTGACTTGTCTAAACATGGGCAAAAACTGTTGACTAGGCTTATAAGGGCCTCAGGGCCAGTAGCCAAGTAACTTCCTATGATCCGTCATGGTATTAGAAACCCAAAAGATTTGGAGAAAATATAAAAGGTAGAGTAATTACATAACCCCAAATGCTTAGGAGGAGATAACTTGGGGATAATGGGGGAGTGGTCTCTCAAACATAGTTTTTCATTCCATATTTAGTCATCACAGACTTAGTGGTGTTTCATTTCATCCCTGATACCTGACCATATTCAAGGCTCTCTTTAATTCCCAAGAAAACATAGGACCTTAGGTTCACCCAACGTCTAAGTAACCTAAAACAGTTTGTGAAAAAGACAAAATTCAGGATTATCACACTGTAGACCATCCTTCTTTATCTTGGGAAGTGGAAATGGATGTCTCCTACTCTCCACAATGATGCCTGTTTACATAGCATGATAGCCAGGGCATCCATGAGGTTTCTGCATTTCAGGATAGTTGCCAGTTACTGTCAGTTCAGGGCTTTCTCATATGGTTTCACCATAGCCCCCAGCAGGTTCACCAAATATACAATTGCTATAGCAGTGCATCTACAACATCTAGGAATCAAAATGTTCTCCTTTGTGGATGACTGGCCCCTAACTGCCCAAACAAAGGTGTCTCTGATTCCATTTGCTGCACATGCTTCATCCATGAGAATATCAGTGAAGAGTGCAAAGCCCTTGCCAAAGCTGTTGCATACTCAGGTCATCACCGGATGTCACTTGGACATATTGACCTGTATAGCCAGTCTCTCCCCAACACAGGCTGCCTTCCCTGCAAACCAAAGTTCTGCTGCCTCTTCTGCTCTTTACGTCACTCAAGGCAACTCTATGTTTCAGAGCTCAAGGAGTTACGAGAGGAGCAATTAATTTAGTCCCATTCATAAAGTACCGCATGAGAGCTCTTCATTGGATCCTCATGGTCTGGTGGCATCAAGTGTGAAGCTATATCTTTCTAATCAGGATCTGTGTGGTGTGTCATGAATATCTGCCGTGGTGGTAAGACCTGGACAATGATATAAGGTGAGATTTATTTTCTTCTCGTTCCCCATAATGGATGTCTCTGCTCTGAGATGGGCAGGTCAGTATTTAGGACAGATAGTCTCATGAACTTAAGGTAACAAAGAGGCTTCTCTGCACATCAGTGTCTTGGACATGAGGGTATTCCTGCTAACTACAGACTGCACAGGGTCTCCTTCATCAGGATACATTTGTCATCATCTTGAACAAATTTGTGGTGGTTTATTATATCAGCAAACAGGAAGGTGGTTATTGTTATCACCTGTTGCAAGATATCATGCAGTTATGTGGCTGAGCCATGTTGACTCAAAACATTCTGACAGCAATAGATATAGATATCCATGGTCACCCTACCTAACTTGGGGACAAGCTCAGTCTGTGTCTACTGATACATTGTTCCTAAGTCAGTCTGCAGTGTCTACCAGTTTTTCTGATGCCAGGGCAAAAAATGCTGTGACATCTTTGCATTCTCAACCCGCACCAAATGCAGCAGCTACTTTGTCCTAATGCCTTCACAAGGACAAACATCCTAAGAAGCTGTGGTTCATGTGTGGCATCCAGGAACTCTCTTCACTCTTTTCTGATTTCCACATTGGATGTATTTCCTGAAGAAAACCAAGTTGCACAAGGCTAAGGTCATGCTTATAGCCCAGTTCTGGCAAGTATGGTTCCTGAAACTGTGGCCTTAAATTTCTTTACCTCAAAACTCTCATGTTTCATCTGTCCAGCAATTCTCATCCAGATATTTAGTCATTCAAGTTAAATGCATGGTTTCTTCACTTCCAAACTGGCCAGGAACCCTAATTACCCTTCATAAGTAGTCCATATCCTCACTGCTGCACAAAAATACCTCCTCTAGAGAGGCAGGTATGACCCTAGCCCTGAGTAGCATCCAGCCATTACCCAGAATGATACCACAGTACAAGGACAAAATGATTGACTTCAACAATTGGCTAAACTTCTGGTGTCATTCTAAGGGGATCCAGTATCTGTATGCCTGGGATGACATGATTGACAGAGATTACCTGCACCTGTCGCCCTTGGGATTACGGATACTGGCTAAGGCTGTTGCCACCCCTATAGTGGCTTTTTTAGGCAAGGTTCAAATGACAAATTCACCACTGTAACAGGTACAAGCAAGCAAAATCTGAGGGTAATGGTACTCAATGATAGAAGTCTAAACCTCAAAATGCATTCACTTGAGGCACTCCTTAAAATGGAGAACATCGACATCTGTACAGTGACAGAGACCTGGTTCAAGGCTCCAGAGAGCACCCCTGCATTACCAGGCTATAATTCATACTACACCTTTCGGCCACCTAAACTGGACCGAAACACTAAAGGCTAAAGGAGGAGGTGTGTCCATATTCATTAAAGATATCCACACCTCCAGGCTAGTTGCTCAGCATAATGCATCCGAGATTATCCAAGTGCAACTAACTCTGGGCAAGACCGCAATCCAAATTGTAACTTGCTACAGATCCCCCACCATGCCTCAGGATTCCCACTCTTCATTTCTTGATATATTGGAAAATATTAGGGTACAACCCAACACCCTAATAATGGGCGATTTCAACTACCCCACCATTAACTGGGAAACCTACTCATGTACCAACTCTCTTGCTCAAAGTTTTCTGAAATTCATAAATTCCAATGCCATAGATCAACTTATCCATACCCCCACCAGGGGCAGCAATATCCTAGACCTGGTCATTACCAACATGGATGACCAGTGTTCCACACCAGAGGTCAATTCCTCGTTGGTCAGATCTGACCACAAGCTAATCACCCTAGACATCCACAACCCCATTAAGGAAACCACCGTAAAAAAATTTCTCCAAAGCCAACTTCACGCTTCTTAAGACAGAAATGGCAAACTTTACAACACCCATGCAGATGGACAGTAGAGATACGACTGTTGAATCCTACACAAATGTACTTTATAAGCACTTATACGAATGCATGGATTGTGCTATCTGTAACAGAACCAATATGCTATCCTCCAAAAAAAGGAAGCCAGTCTGGTGGTCCCCTGCCATAAACAAACTCTACAACAGAAGAAAGAAACTGTTGCAAAAAAAAAAAAAAAAGAGTAAAATCCCATGATTGGAGGAACTCCCTGGTCAGCCTCAGTAAGAAGCTGAGATCCCTCATAAAATCCTCCAAAGCTAGTTACGAAAACAAAATCACCACTGATTCTAAAGACAACCACAAAGCATTCTATAGCTATGTCAGTAATCTCAATGGCAACACTCCGATCTGCTCTGAGTTACAGCACAGTGGCACTCAATATACAGAACCAAATGATATTGCCAACATACTGGCAGATAGGTTCAGTGCTAAGTTTACCCCCCCCCCCTTAAAGGGCCCATCTCTATACCGGAAGAATGCAAAGTTCCTGTAATCACAGCTGCACAGGTAAAAAACACACTCTTTAAAGCCAAGAACACAGCACCCATGGGACCTGACAACACCTCAGGCTGCGTTCTACATGAACTACAGAACCTAAGCACCCCACCTAAGCACCATGTTCAATCATAGCCTAACCTCAGGCTTTATGCCCACTGAATGGCACACAACAATGGTTATACCACTCCACAAAGGGGGAGCCACCACAGACCCCGGGAACTAATGCTCCATTAGCCTGACAAGCCTGGTCTGCAAGGCCATGGAACACAACATCATGGAACTTATAAACAAAGACATTGGTAATCTCCAAACTCTGGACTCCACCCAGTTTGGGTTTGTAAAAGGCAGATCATGTCTCCTAAACCTGATAGACTTCTTTGAAGCAGTCACCAAAGCAGTAGACAAGGGTAAGGTGGTTAACACAGCCTATTTAGATCTCGCCAAGGCTTTCAACACCATCCCCCACTCTGGAATTATAGATAAACTCACTAAGCTAGGTATAAATCCGTATGTCACAAGATGGGTTGCCAACTGGCTCACTGACAGAACCCACACTGTGAAAGTATCAGACTCCAAATCTGACTTCAGACCAGTGACAAGTGGAGTACCACATGGTTCAGTTCTGGGTCCTCTCCTGTTTGGTATCTACTTCTCTGAAGTACAGGCTAACACAGAAGGTCTTTGGCTAATGAAGTTCGTAGATGACTGCAAACTAGAAACTTCTGACGATGTGGACATCCTACAAAAGGGCCTCACTGAGACAGATACCTGGTGTCAAAGCCATGGCCTCAAGCTCAATGCCAAAAAGTGCATTGTCATCCCCTTTGGTAAAAACTCTGTACCCGTGAACTACCACATAGACGGTAGTCTACTTAACAGTGAAAGTATGATAAGAGACCTTGGGACACAGGTGGACTGTAATCTCTCCTTTGATAATCACCTCGCCACAGTAGCCAGGAAATCCATCTACATGGCACACCTCATCACAAAAGGTTTCTCATCCAGTAAAAAAGAGGTCATTGTTCCCCTCTATAGAGTACAGCGCCCCTTTTGGTATGTACCTCACAAGACATCTACAACAACTGTAAAGGCGACAGAAATACCTCACAAAGAGGATTACTGGCTTCAAACAGAAATAGGTACCTTTTTGGCTAGGCATATATACGCCCAAGGGCCAATAGCCTAGTACCTACCTATGAACCTATATGGATAAAGTTTTCATTATAGACCACTAACCAGGGACTTGATCTGCTCTTATCCCAAGCCCCCTGCTCTGCAGTGTTTGGCTCATGTATTTAAGGTTATAGCTATAGTTCAATCAAGCTACATCTGGTTACAATATCAGATTTCCATCAGAGGCTTAATTCTTCCCTGTTAGCATCTTTAAAAAAGTCCTAAGAGGTGGTTAGCTATTGAGACCTCCCCTAAGAGAACTCATACCTCCCTGGGATGAAATCTTCATGTTGGAGATGAAGCCGACACTGCTTTCTTTCAGACCAGCAGCCAAAGTTGATCTAAAATTATTTTATTGGAAAAAAACATTTTTTTCTAGTAGCACTGACATCAGCAAAGAAGGTTTCATAATTGCAAGCTCTTTCTTCAAAACACATACACCACTTTCATAAAGATTTAGTATGTTTTTATACTTACCTAACAATTATCCCAAGGATTGCTAGAGAAAATAATCATAACCATCTAGTTAACCTTCCCTCAGCATTTAAACAGAGAGGATTATTTATTAAATTTACTTGATGAATAACATCAACTAAGATTTTACCTGGATAGAAGCAAAGATGTTAGAAAAGGTTGTCAGACTTATTGTTCCTTTACAGTCAACAAAGCAAGTCAGAATGGTTTCAAGGTCATCTTCAGGTAACACTCAGACTGTGTCACTTTTTCTTATGCCAGATACAATAAAATGTTACATAACACACCAAAGGTGTGGCTGTGTCATGGGCTTCTTTGCACACCTTTATAAGGCACTACAAGCTGGATGTGATCTCATCTCACTTTTACGTGTACCCTCAAGTTTTACATTATTCATGGTATTCTGTTATGTTACCTCAAGACAGGAGAAGCTGGGGACACTGCCCTACTGTTGAAGTGAATGGAATGGACCATGTAAGATACGGATGTTATGTACTTAGCATAATAGCTTCATAGGTTGTTACTATGCTAATTACCACTAGGGTCCTTACAAGCCTAGCCGTGCATCCCAAACCATTTGTGCCCCCAAGTATCATCAGGGGGAGCATGTTAGTAGGCAGGTAGCTAAGGATTTGCAGGGGAGGTTAGTTAATGAGCTGTCTCTGTGATCCACATATGTTTACTTAAATAAACCCTCCCACCTTCCCTCACCCTGTTGAAAATTATTCCTTGTGGAGACATCTGGAGGAATGGCCCTAAGGACTGTATGCATGTAGTGATTTTCCACCATAGCTGTAAGAATGCAAACTTAAACTGGAAAGAGGGGGAGGGTTGAGTATTATTAGGTAACTGAGAGGAATTTGTAACTGAGATAGTTTCAAAACTGGTGAGCTTTGCTGCTACAATGCTCACAGCATTACCCCCCCCCCTTTCCAGTTTAATTTTAAAATCTGCAGCTTCTCACTGGACAGGCTGCATAACTCTTCTTTAGACCATTCAGAGGATGATGCTGCTATTTTGCTCCTGATGACTGAATGAACAAAAACACAGAGATTCCTAACCTTTCCAGAGACTGCTAACTGCCGCTAACTGCTGGTGAGCCTGTGACCAACTTTTGAAGAGTAAGTTTGAGATTAGTGCTACTGTTTTGCTCCTGTCAGAAGAAGGAGCAGAGGAACAGTGGCTTGCAGCTAGCTCTAGATATTGGTCCAGTTGCTGTTTCGATAGGAGCCTTTTCAGTTTCAAGTTCATGCCATTATGCAATGCCAAGCTGTTTTGTGCTAAGCTGTTTAACAAGCTGCCTAGTACATCTACCGAGAGAAGACTACAACAAGCCTGCTGACGTTCTTTGACATCTGGGCTGAGACTAGTGATTGCTGAAGACACTGCAAGCTACTTATTAAGAACCACCTTAATAATAGTATTTTTCCTAGTCAGAGGAGTAGAATATCATTGATTTCCAGTTTTGGATAGCTGGAGTACAACAATAACTACTAACCATTTCCATATTCTGTATTACATTCAGGGCCATTTTATTCTATTCTTGTAATTCAATATATTAAGTAGTTAATATCTTATCTGATCACTCACTGGCCCTGTCAACATGGGTTGACAGTTGTTATAGTTTCATAGTTTAGTACTAGGCTATCTGCCCTGGGGCATTTATAAGCCTAGCCCTAGTGATGTGGCTTTCGCCATCCCATGTAGTGGTACTAAAGTGTACAGAATAAAGTTAGAATACTGTGCCTCTGTCTAGTAGTGACACATTGAAGACCCCCTTACTTAATAAAATTAGTTTACTGTGCCTCTGTCTAGTAGTGACACAGGGATGACCCCAGGGGTAAACCTACCATCTCCCATCCACCCGTCAAGATTTCTCTTGAAGAGAGTCAGTGAGGGACTCTGCCTAACATGAACTGGGATTCTGTTCCAGAGTATGGGAAGCCTCTGAGTTATGAATCTGTCCCTCCAGCATGTCCTATTCATATTTGTGCTGAGGTTTAAATCTTTAGCTCTCGTGGTTCTGATGGATTTGGATTTTTTGAGGTGGAGCATGTCCATCAATTCCTGATTGGACATGGCCTTGTAAGTCAGGCACAGATCACCTCTGAGCAGGCGGTATGCTACTGAATAGAGCTGGAGTTTCTTTAGCCTGGCAGCATATGACATATGTTGGAGACCCTTGATCCTCTTGGTGAGGTACTTCTGGTGTCTATCCAGCTGTTGTAAGTGCCGAGTGAGGTACATACCAAATGGGGCATTATACTCAATGGGCCTGATAAGGGAGGAGTATAGGGGTACAATGACCTCCTTTGATCTGGATGGGAATCCCTTCATGATAAGGTGGGCAAGGTAGAAAGTCTTTCTAACCACTTTGGCAACGTGGGTGTCAAAGGAGAGGTCACTATCGACTTGGGTCCCCAGGTCTCTGATTACTTTTTCCATACTCAGTGGGTTACTGTCTATGTGATAATTTGTGGGTACTTTGTTTTTCCCAAAGGGGATGACTATACATTTCTTGGCATTCAGTTTAAGGCCATGATTCCGGCACCAGTTGTCCGTTTCGGTGAGACCTTTCTGTAGGATGTATGTGTCAGCTGGTGTATCGACTTCTTGCATCTGGAACTCTGAGGGAGTTTAGCAGTTGTCTCTTATTGATGATCCTTTACTCTTATCCTGACCAGACATAACTTTTAAGAGGTGCAAATACTTTGCTGGATGCTAGCCTATCGCATACCACATATATCTGTAAGCAGTTTGCCACCATATTACAGCTAGCCATCACTATGACTACTTTTGCTGAGGTTGTAAAATCAGTAGCTAAGCCTCCTAGACACTATTTAGACAAACCTCAGTCACATAATCATATCACAAATTCACTCTCAACTACACTTCCACCCACACCAATAAGATATCTATATACTGTGGCTGCACATGGTAATATGTCAGTAACAGGAAACTCAATGGTCAGACACACTGACGTTCCTCGAGTGAGAATGAGAAAAGACAGGGTCATGGTCAGCAGTCTTTCTCTGGTGCCAGGATTCTTGATGTGACCAGAAACGTTAGCTCCCTCCACCCCAAAGTTACCTAGACCTTCCTGAGTTCTCCATGTATATGTCTGAGGCAGGAAAGACACTTGACTTGAGCAGTATCTTGCCATTTCTTAAAATGATTACACAATTCCAAAACAAGATAATTGACTTCAACAATTTGATAACTCTCTGATATCATTCCAGAAGGATCCAGCCCTTAGCTTTGTATCATCTGCAAACTTACTGACACATACTCCCTGCTGTAAGGGGAAAATGACATAAATATTGCAAACAGATTTGTCATAAACACTAAGTCTTGAGAGTCCCCCAAAATTAACAGCTTCCCTATTTGAGAAGGAATGTAGAACCCTAGCTCTGCAGCTTCCAATCAATTTTCTATTTGATTATAAAACAAATAACTTTAAGTTTTGGCATTACTGTTATAATCCCTAGCCATCAACAGCTACAACACATTGACTGCAAACCCTTTTGCTTCCCAAACAGGCTGATAAAAACTGAACATCTTTGATCAGTAATGTTATCACACACTGCCCTTAAAAAGCATTTGTATAGTATGCAAGTAAGACTAATAGAGTGATAATTATCAAATAATGTTAAGGTATCTCCTTCCGGTAAAGGAAGCTTCCTTCCATTGATAGAACCAAACCTGTATATAGTGATCTGTGAAATAAAATTTTAAAGGTAATGGCTATGCCACTGTATTTTCCCAATGAAGAAAAAAACAATTAAGCCATCCAGCACAGCTTTAGTATTTTAATACTGTTAACTAAACTGCACTGTTTGTAATGCATTTGTCTGCCTTACTGTGCATGTTAAATCCTAATCTGGAGCTGTGAGAGAAGTGTCCTGATTGGAACTTGTCTGGTGAAGGGTGATTGGTCTAGGGCTTGGAGTAATCACCCTCATTGGTTCTTTTGAATTTTTTTTTTAGTTTTAGTTTTTAGCTTCTGGTGTTTAAGCCCTGTGTTTGAGCCAGTTTCTGCTTGTTTGAACTAAGCTGAATGGAGGTGGGCTACAAGCCACAACTCTGAGCTGAGGTACCAGATGGCTAGAGGCTTCTGAGCTTCCCCAAAACCATAAGTTGACCACTTTTTTTTCCCCTTGATTATACTATTCACTGAATGTTTTTATTGTGTTCTGCCTATTTAATACTGTAATTTAATACTGTAAACTAAACTGCACTGTTTGTACTGTATTTGTGTGCCTTACTGTGTCTGTTAAATCATATTCTATAGCTGGTTTCACTGTTGCAAAGTTTTTTTTCTATTTTTTATTGTTTGCAAAGTAATTGTTGTTACTTTGTACTGGTTACAAAGCATCTGTTCAGTTTGTTCTATTCCTGCAAGCAGTGTTTTAAATAACTGATTTGTTTGCTGTTTAAATCATTCTTTAGTGCCTGTTTGCTGTTTTTTTTTTTTTTTTTTTTTTTTTTTTTTTGCTGTTTAAAACCTTTTTGTGTCTCCCAGCTTTTTTTTCTGCTATTTAAAACATTTCCCACCTGCATTAGTGTAGCTAGTAGCTGTAGCAGATTCCAGATACAGGTTTGCTGCATCTGGGTCTGTTTGTAGTAGCTGTTGTATTCTGAGCACATTTTTCAAGCCATCTTTGATTGGTAGGGGCCCTTCTGCACCCTTGGGAGAGAAGTGTGCTGATTGGAACCTGACTGGTAAAGGGTGATTGGTCTAGAGCTTGGAGTAAGCACCCTCATTGGTTCTTTTGATTATTTTTTAAAGTTTCTTTTTTTTCCAAGTTTTTAGCTTCTGTTTTTTTAAGCCCTGTGCTTGAGCCGGTTTCTACTTGTTTGAAGTGAGCTGTACTGTGGTGAGCTACCAGCCACAACTCTGAAATGAGATTACAGATGACTAGAGGCTTCTGAGCTTCCTAAAAAACATAAGCTGCCTGCTTTTTTTTTTTGCTTCATTATACTATTTACTGTATTTTTTATTGTGTTCTGCTTATTTAATGCTGCATTTTAATACTGTAAACTGAACTGCACTATTTGTAATGCAATTGCCTGCCTTGCTGTGCATGTTAAATCATATTTTGTTGCTGCTTTCACTGTTTGCAAAGCTTTTTTCCTATTTTTCACTGATTGCAAAGTAATTGTTCATAGGTTCATAGATTAGGTTCATAGATTAGTACTAAGCTAACTGCCCTTGCGAGCCATTTTAAGCCTAGCCAGTTATCCCCTTGTGAGACTCAAACCCTGCACACTGTGTTTGTAAGGCAAACACCTTAAACATTAGGCCACCCTCCCAACCCTGTTGCTACTTTTCACTGTTTGCAATGCATCTGTTTGATCTGTTTTCCTGCCAAGCAGTGTTTTAAATAACTGATTTGTTTGCTGTTTAAAAGATTTTTTAGTGTCTTCTTGGTAATTTTCTACTGTGTAAAACATTTTTAGTATCTCACTGCTGTTTTTCTGCTGTTTAAGACTTTTTAGTGTTTTCCACCTAAATTAGTGTAGCTAGTAGCTGTAGCAGAGTCCAGATAAAGGTTTGTTGCATCTGGGTCTGTTTGTAGTGGCTGTTGTATTTTCAGCACATTTTCCAAGCCATCTTTGATTGGAAAGGATCCTTCTATACCCTTGTGAGATAAATGTGCTGATTGGAACCATACTTCTCAACCTGGAAATATCAAAAATCTGGACAAGACCCATAAAAAATAGGTACAAATCTGTATGCTGTTTAACATAAAATTTGAATACATACTTATGTAGTCCCACCCACTTCAATGGAATTGTGGGATACCAACTTTCAAACGCAAACTGAGGAACAGACAACCAAAATATGACACCAGAGTCCCCCTGCAGCCATTCTAATGTCCCATTACATAGCTATTTCACCTCATTTACCATAAACACTAATGTGTGCATACTGCTTTACTTCTACAGTGATTATTTGGATTTTATTTTTACACTTTACACCACAGTGCACAAACACTAATAGACATCTGCTAAACAAAGCAATACTGTCTCACAATGAAAATTGACTTGCCCTTGAAACTCACATTCATTAAAATAGCATTGAAACCCACACCACATCCAAAGAAAATACATCTGGCCAGTGGTAGCTAAAGATTACCTTTGGGCTGTTCTGCAATCATTGGCCCCTTGCCACAAAACAAGAAACATACATGTGTTCTTTGATACATCTTCCTGACTTTATTAAATTATATTCCTTGTATAATACAGCGCACTTGTTAGATGGAGCACATTTTAAATTTATTGTTTGAACGTTGTTCCACTAGGCATTGAAACAAAATGCATGAACCAATAATGATAAAACTGCTCAATTCAGAACATTTCCATCATAAAAGTTTACTTCCACACACACACACACACACACACACACACACTATATATATATATATATATATATATATATATATATATATATATAAATAGAATGACAGTAGTGTATGTCATAGACATCTTGCACAGTTTCTTGCACTTATTTTCAATTTAAGTTTTTTTTTTGGGGGGGGGGGGGCAAAAAGCCAAAAAACAGGGACAAATTTTAAACATTGCTTGTATAATTTGGGAAAGTTGCTAGAATAAAATGTTGTGTTACCACCATGCTTTTCACTGGTAAGTCTTGAATCCAGGACCCTGTGCACTACAGTCAGAACAACATAGCAATATGCCAAATCAGCAGTTTGTTTCCTGAAAGATAGGAAGACTGAAACTTAAATGGCTATCATTTAGTGAATTAATTTCTTACTTCTCACCATAGTTTTCAACCTCTTAGCACAAAAAAGCTCAACAAAGCCAATAATGGGGGAATACAGCTCCAAAATATGGAGAAATATCAAATACTGATCTTATAAACTTAGAAAATTGCTAAATTATATTCCTTGTATAATACAGCACATTTGTTAGACAGAGGAGCACGTTTTAAATTTGTTTGAAAATTTTTCCAGTAGGCAATGAAACAAAATATATGAACCAATAATGGCAAAACTACCCAATTCAGAACATTTCTATCCAAAAAGTCTACTTCCACATACACACAATATATAAATAAAAATAGAATGACAGTAGTGTAAGGCATAGGCATCTTGCACAGTTTCTTGCACTTATTTTCAATTTACGTTTTTTTTTGGGGGGGGGTTTAAAAAGCCTATCTAACCAAACTTTAGTCAATCCAGATATTGCTAAACAGTCTGATCATTGGGGATATCAATTATCTCACAATCTACTGGGAAACCTACTCTAGCCCTAACTCGCTAGCACAAAAGGTTCCTTAACTTTGTTAACTCAAATGCCCTGGAACAATCTGTTCAAACTGCAACAAGAGGAACAAACATACTAGATCTGGCCCACACTAACATGACAAACAGATGCACCACTACAACTGTGGGACCCTCATTAGTTAAATCTGACCACAAATCAATCACCTTTGAACTAGCACTAACACCAGAACTCACAAAAGGAAAAGTCAGACTAAAAGCATTCACCAAAGCAATCTATATCCACCTATGGGAATGTATAAATGTGTTCCAAGCCCACCCCCAGCTGGAAGCAGTAACTACACCAAAGCTTACACTAAAACCCTGTACGATCACTAGTATAAGAGTATAGACTTGCCTGTTCCAGAGAGAATCAAAGCCAGAGGCCCAAGTTAAAAAAAGCCACCCTGGTAGACATTCAGCATCAATAAATTTTGCAACAAAAACAAAATGTTGCTGTCTAAGAAAACTAAGGGGAGGCCCCAACAATGGAAAAGCACCCTCCGCAGCCTCAACAGGCAAATAAGACAACATGTCAAATCCTTTAAGGGTAACTTTGAGAAAAACTTAGCAATCAAAGCCAAGGATAATCATAAGGCCTTTTACAGCTACATACATAGCTTAAAAGGTAGGGCTCAAGCATTTGCCGAACTAGTGACTAACAGTCTCACACACACTGATCCCACAGAGGTAGCAAACCTGCTAGAGGACAGATTTGGTGAAATTTCACTCCCTTATCCCCTCCAAACATCACAAACATTGACCCCAACCCCCCTACATATCTGAAGAACAAGTTATTGAAGCCTTGTCTAAGGCAAAAACACAGCCTTAAATGACCAGAAGGCATCCCTGGCTGTCTTCTAAACAAACTAGAACATGATCTAGCATTATGTATTTATTGGCATTTGTTAACCGTGTTTGTCCAACTGAGTCTGTGGCCCATTTTCAGTGGAGACCCAAGGAGAAAAGCTCCAGTAGTACATTTTAAACAAGTACAATTTTAAACAATATTGATATAATAGCAGTTATAGCAAAATGATTCACATATGTTGGGTTACATGCATAAAGTTAAAGTTGCATTAAAAAGAAGTTCAGTAACAATTTTACATTGATATAGTTCAGTAGGTCAACAATAAACATTTTTTGTTTGTATAAAATTGTGCAAATGCATAGTAGACACATTGGAGAGAGAGAGTTGTAATGAGGTACTAAGTATGGTCCTTTTGAGGGTACATAAAGGGAAGGAAGACTAGGTAGGGTCATGGCAAGGGCAGGTTCTGGAATTGAGAAAATAAGCTTTTAGTTCATTTTTAAAGTGTGAAGTGTGGGAGCATCACCATTAAGTAACCTATTCAATCACAGCCTAACCACTGGCTTTGTTCCTGTGGAATGGAGGACAGCAACAGTTATTCCCCCTCCATAAAGGTAGCTTAGCAACAGACCCAGGGAATTATAGACCCATAAGTCTGACTAGCCTCATCTGGAAATCCATGGAATGTATCATCATGGACTTCATAAATAAGCAACCTCCAAACCTGGATCTGACCCTATTTGGCTTCATCAAGGTCAGATCCTGCCTGTTAAACCTGGTGGATTTCTTCAAAAATGTGACCAAGGTAAATCTGTGTAGACAGCATGCCTCGACTTGGCAAAAACCTTTGACCCAATCCCATACTTGGATATTACTGATAAATTTATCAAACTTAATGTAAACGCTTTTGTTGTAAGATGGATTGCCAATTGGCTCACAAGCCAGTCACACACTGTCAAAGTGTGTGATGCCAAATCAACCAGCAGACCTGTCACTAGTGGGGTGTCACAAGGGTCAGTTTTGGGTACCCTACTGTTTGTATATACTTCTCAAAAGTTCAGGCCCAAACTAAGGGGCTGTGTCTGATCAAGTTTGTGGATGATTGCAGAGTGGATCTAATTACGGAATCCCCAAATAATGTCATTATATTTCAGGAGGGTTTTATGCAGACCAGTGACTGGTGTCTTAGTCATGGTCTCAAATTGAATGCAAAAAAATGCATCATCATTCCCTTCAGGAAAAACAATGTCCATTCACACTATCAGATTAACACCAATACCCTATGTACTTACAAAGTGGTAAGAGAAGAGAGATCAGAAGTAGACTGTGACCTTAATTATGACCGCCATGTGTCTACTGTAGTAAGAAAGGCTTTCTCCTTAGCACACTTGGTTAGCAAAGGCATCACTTCTAGTGCAAAGTAGGTTATAAACCCTCTATATTCATCACTAATCAGGCCCATAATTGAGTATAATGTCCCTTTTGGCATGTACTGTATAAAGAAACTGTAGCAATTGGAGAGACCTCAGAGGTTTCTAACTAAGGAGATCAAAGGACTCCAGCACATGCCTTACACAGACCAGCTAAAGTTCCTGTCAGTATACTCAGTATCATATAGACTTCTTAGGGGAGACTTCTGCCTGGATTACAGAGCAATCTCAGACCAAAGCCTAATGAATTTACTGCACATTTGTAAATCAAATGGGACTAGAGCTACCCATTCCAGGGACCTAAATATGGCCTGCGACTTGAATAGAACATGCTAGAGGGACAGATTTGTCTCCCAACGACTGCTGCATCTTTGGAATAGGCTTTCAATTCATGTGACGCAGAGCACCTCTATGACACCGTTCAAAGGGAACCTGGATGAGTGGATAGGGCACCGTAAATTCTTACTAGGGGATAGCACCTGTGAAGATAGGTGAAGGCTGCCAGCCTAGCCAGATAGAATTTTGTAGATAATTCTGTCATTTGTAAATATTAATATAAGCCACAGGCTTGTTCTCTTAAATGGAAGAAAATGCTGTTAAATGTGGAACTGCAAAAATGTAACAACAGTGCACTCTGCTGTAGCAAGGCTGATAAGTTAAGCATTGTGTAATTGTTTGATGTCAAAATGAAGGAATTCTTCCTATTGTTTTGAGGCCAGAGTCAATGGCTAGACTTTACATGTATAATTTCTTTTATTGCTCTGGCTTCCTGACCAGCTTCAAGATCAAGAGAGCTATTAACCTCTGAGTTTCTGTTAGCCTGGGAAAACAGAAAATTGTTAAGAATTATGTAATGTGAAGCAGCACTGTGTTATCAATTTAAAGAGAGAGAATTAGAAGGCATTTAGCATTTGTCTTGAGAACATCCAACTCACCAGTATCTGTCTGTGTTCTGTATGTAAGTAGGATCTTAGACTTCAATGTCGCTTTTAGAAATAGCTAGGAAATAGGAAGATTAGACAGTTGTTTTCTGTATTGATTTCAGAACTATTCTACTGTATTATTTTATGCATGTTCCTGTGTCTGAACTCTTGACTAGCATTGTGTAGTAAGAAGTATTGCCTTGCATTTTTATTATTTATTATTGGATGTCTTTAAACCTTTCAACTGTAGCTGTTTTATGTAGAGATAATTTAAGCTCTAGAGTACATTGTATGTATAGTTTCATAGGTAGGTACTAGGCTATCGGCCCAAAGGCCTAAGTAAGCCTAGCCAACAAGGTTCCCTGGCTTACCCCACCCAAGAAAGTTATTTTCCTGTGCCCCTGTCGAGCAGAGCCACAGAAGTAATCCCTGGGGTGTATTTCCTATTTCCCATCCACTCATCAAGATTTTTCTTGAAGAGTGCTAATGAGGAACTTTGCTTGACATAGATGGGTAGCTTGCTCCAGAGTATGGGATGTCTCTGGGACAGGATTCTATCCCTCTGGCATGTCCTGTTTATTGTGGTGACATGGTTTACATCCCTAGAGCATGTAGCTCAGAGGGATTGGGATTTCTTTAGGTGTAGCATGTCCAGCAGCTCTGGGTTTGACATAGCTTTATATGTTAGGCAGAGATCACCTAGGAGTAGACAATATGCTACGGAGTAAAGCTAGAGTTTTTTGAGATGGTCAGTGTAGGACATCTGTTTGAGGCCAGTAATCCTCTTTGTGAGGTACGTCTGTGGCCTTTCCAGCTGCTGCAGATGTCTTGTGAGGTACATTCTAAAAGGGGCATTGTACTCTATAATGGGTCTAATGAATGTCGAGTAGAGGGGAACAATGACCTCTTTTTCCCTGGATGAGAACACTTTTGTGATGAGGTGTGCCACATAGAAGGATTTCCTGACTACTGTGGTGATGTGATTATCAAAGGAGAGACTACTGTCTACCTTGGTCCCAAGATCTCTTATTACACATTCGGCATTAAGTAGACTGCTGCCTATGTGGTAGTTCATGGGTACAGAGTTTTTACCAAAGGGGATGACAATGCACTTTTTGGCATTGAGCTTGAGGCCATGGCTCTGACAGCAGGCATCTGTCTCAGTGAGTCCCTTCTGTAGGATGTCCACATCATTTGGGGACTTGACTATGGCTCCTAGTTTGTAGTCATCTGCGAACTTCGTTAGCCAAAGGCCTTCTGTGTTAACTTGTACTTCAGAGAAGTAGATACCAAACAGGAGAAGTCCCAGGACTGAACCCTGTGTTACTCCACTTGTCACTGGTTTGAAGTCAGATTTGGAGTGTGCAACTTTTACAGTGTGGGTTCTGTCAGTGAGCCAGTTGGCAACCCATCTTGTGACGTAAGGATTTATACCTAGTTTAGTGAGTTTAGCTATAATTCCAGAATGGGAGATGGTGTCAAAAGCCTTGGCGAGGTCAAGATAGGCTGTGTAAACCACCTTACCCTTCTCTATGGCTTTGGTGACTGCCTCAAAGAAGTGATCAGGTTCAGCAGCCATGATCTGCCTTTCAAAAACCCGAACTGGGTGGGGTCCAGAGTTTGGAGGTTACCAATGTCTTTGTTTATAAGTTTCTTTTATTCCCATTGAGGAAAGCCTGTTGGCTGAAACCGGTCTGGGTTGTTTATTATATTTAATAAAAGTTTGTATACTTTACTTATCAGCTTTTTGGATGCTCTTTGATGCTCTACACTGAATTTGGTGCTGGCAATCTTTTGTCTACTTTGTTTATAATAGGTTCATAGGTTATCTGCCCTAGGGCATTTATAAGCCTAGCCAGAGTGTGTTTGGCTTTCGCCACCCATTTTTAATTAATTTTGCTATGCCCTTTTTCGAGGTTAGTATACTGTGCCTCTGTCTAACAGTGACACAGAAGTGATACCCAGGGTAACCTATGATCTCCCATCCACTCATCAAGATTCCTCTTGAAGAGAGTCAATGAGGGACTCTGCCTAACCTGGACTGGGATTTTATTCCAGAGTGACGGGAGCCTCTGGGTTATAAATCTGTCCCTCCAGCATGTCCTATTTATTTCAGTGCTGAGGTTCAAGTCTCTCGAGCGCGTAACTCAATGGGATTTGGATTTTCTGAGGTGCAGCATGTCCATTAAGTCCGGGTTGGACATGGCTTTATACGTCAGGCACAGATCGCCTCTGAGCAGGCGGTATGCCACTGAGTAGAGCTGGAGTTTCTTTAACCGGGCAGCATATGGCATCTGTTTGAGCCCTTTGATCCTCTTGGTGAGGTACTTTTGGGGTCTTTCCAGTTGCTGCAGGTGTCTGGTTAGGTACATCCCAAAAGGGGCATTGAACTCAATTATGGGCCTGATGAGGGATGAGTAAAGAGGCACGATGACCTCCCCTGATCTAGATGTGAATCCCTTCATGATTAGGTGGGCTATATAAAATGTTTTTCTAACCACTTTGGCCACGTGGTTGTCAAATGAGAGATTGCTATCAACTTGGGTCCCCAGGTCCCTAATTACTTCTTCTGTACTTAATGGATTACCACCTATGTGGTAATTTGTGGGCACTTTGTTTTTGCCAAAGTGAATGACTATACACTTTTTGGCATTTAGCTTGAAGCCATGGCTCTGGCACCAGTTGTCTGTTTCTATGAGGCCCTTTTGGAGGATGCTTGTGTCAGCTGGAGAGTCAATTATGGTGCCCAGTTTGCAGTCATCTGCGAACTTGGTCAGCCACAGTCCTTCCGTGTTGGCCTGTACCTCCGAGAAATATATACCGAACAAGAGAGGTCCCAGGACTGAGCCTTGTGGGATGCCACTTGTAACTGGTTTGGAGTCTGACATGTCTCCAGCAATTCTAACCATGTGGGTTCTGTCCTTGAGCCAGTTTGCAACCCATCTAGTGACATAGGGGTTTATATTTAAGCTGGTGAGCTTATCTATAATGCCCGAGTGGGGTATTGTATCGATGGCTTTTGCGAGGTCCAGGTAGGCTGTGTGGACCACCTTCTCCTCGTCAATGGCCTTGGTGACTGTTTCAAAGAAATTGACCAGGTTTAAGAGGCAGGATCTGACCTTAATAAAGCCGAACTGGGTAGGATCCAGTGTCTGTAGGTCCCCTGTATCTTTATTTATGAGGTCCATGATGATCCTTTCCATAGCTTTGCAGACCAAGCTAGTCAGGCATATGGGACAATAGTTTCCAGGATCCGTTGAGGTACCACCATTGTGGAGAGGGACCAGTGTTGCTGTACGCCACTCTTTGGGTACATATCCTGTAGTAAGGCTGAGATTGAACAGTAGTTTTATGTTTGGGTTTAGCTCTTCTTGGAGTTCATGTAGGACGCAGCCCGGGACACCGTCTGGTCCCATTAATGCTGTGTTTTTTGCTTTGGAGAGGGCGGCTCTTACCTGAGCATCTGAGATGTCAGGGGGGCAGCACTCTGCTGAGATAGATATTTGCCCTTTTGGTGGGGAGGGGGGGAGAAGTTTGCGCTGAACCTGTCAGCTAGGATATTGGCAATGTCTGTGGGTTTGATGTATTTTTTGTCATTTTGGACTAATTCTGAGCATATCTGGGAATTCCCACCCAGGTTCCTAACATAACTACAAAAGCCTTGTGATTATCTTTAGTGTCCTGTGCAGTTTTTCTCTCGAAGCTGGCCTTAGACGATTTTATGAGTGCCCGTAGTTTTTTGCTAATACTGATCAGAGATGCCTTCCCTTTTTGGGATTTTGCTCTATCATGTAGTAGCTTCCTCCTTCTATTGTATAGTTTGTTTATGGCTGGGGTCCACCAGACAGGACGTCTGCCTTTGGAGGATTGGGTCTTGGTTTTATTTGGGATTGCATGATCCATGCATTCCTGAAGGTGTTCATAGAATGCGTTTATAAAGGATTCTGCGGTCTGGGCCATATTTTCCACAGGCTCGGGGGCTTTGAAGGATTCCACCTCGGTTTTGAGGAGTGTGAAATTTGCTTTAGAGAAGTTTTTCACTGTGTTTTTCTGGGCAGGGTGTGGGCTCGGGATGTGAATATCCAGTAAGATTAGTTTATGGTCTGAAATTACCAGTGAGGGATACACTTCTGGTCTGGAGCATAGCGTCCCCATGTTGGTGATGATCAGGTCCAGTATGTTTTCCCCTCTTGTGGGAGTGGTAACAAGTTGTTCCATAGCATTTGAGTTTATAAATTCTAGGAACCTTTGGGCTAGGGTGTTGGAGCTAGAGTAATGCTCCCAGTCTATGTTTGGGTAGTTGAAGTCGCCCAATATAATGGTGTTTGGAGAGACCTTCATATTTTCCAGTGTTCTCAGGAAGGCCGAGTGGGGTTCCTGGGTTTGGGAGGGTGGTCTGTAGCAGGCTATTAACTGGAAGGCAGTTTTACCCACTGTTAGTTGCACATGGATAGTCTCTGATGCTTCGTGCTGTGCTACCAACCTGGAGGTGTGGGTATCTTTGACGAATATTGATACTCCCCCTCCTTTTGTGGTTTGGTCCAAGTTTTGGGGCCGAAAAGCATGGTATGAGGTATAACTTGGTAGTGCTGGGGTGCTCTCGGGAGCCTTGAACCAAGTTTCTGTTACTGCACAGATATCGATGTTCTCCATGCTAAGGAGAGTTTTGAGTGTGTGCATCTTGAGGTTTAGACTTCTGGCGTTGAGTAGCATTACTCTTAGTTTCTTATCCCTTGTGATACCTATGGAGGTGGGTTTGTCTTTTGAGCCTTGCCTAAAAAAGGCACTATGGGGGAAGCAAGAGCCTTTGCCAATATCCAAAAGCCCAGGGGTGACAGGTGCAAGCTGTCCCTAGCGAAGCATCGTGGCTTGTCGAGCATGTCATCCCAGGCTGACAGGCATTGGATCCCCTTTGAATGACACCAATACTTAAGCCAATTGTTGAAATTGATCATCCTGTCTTCATATTGTGGCATCATTCTTGGTGAGGGTAAGATGCTACTCAAGGTCAGGGTCATACTGGCCTGGGCTACATGCTCAGAGAGCTCCTCTATGTCTCTTTTTATGTAGTCCAGGGAGGTTTGTCTCAGGTCATTCACACCAGCATGGACAATGACCGAGTCATATTTGTACTTGCATTGGAGTGACCTGAGTGCTTGTGTTATGTGGTGGATCCTAGCGCCCAACAGGCAGCTCACCGTGACCTTCTCCTTGTTCAGCCTGGTGAGCGGGACGTCAGTGTGCCTGATGATAGATCACCTATTACAAGTGTATCAGGTGTATAAGTTCCATGATGATGCAGTCCATGGCCTTACAAACTAGGCCAATCAGGCTAATAGGGTGATAGTTCCCGGGATTAGTGGTGGCTTCACCTTTGTGGAGTGGGATAACTGTTGCTGTGTGCCATTCATTGGACACAAAGCCTGATGTGAGGCTATGATTGAACATGATGCTTAGGAGGGGAGCCAGTTTGTTCTGAATTTCTTGTAAAACGTAGCCTGGGATGTTGTCAGATCCCCATGGATGCTTTGTTTTTGGCTTTAGAGAGTGCAGCTTTTACCTGCATAGTTGTGATTACAGGGCTTCTGCATTCTTCTTTTATAGATATGGGCCCTTTAGGTGGTGTGAGGGGGGTAGAGTTATCACTGAACCTGTCTGCTGGGATGTTGGCAATATCAGTTGGTTCTGTAATTTTCATGCCGTTCTGCTGTAATTCAGAGCAGATCTGGTTGTTGCCATTGAGATTCTTGACATAGCTATAAAATGCTTTGTGGCTGTCCCTAGAATCAATGGTGATTTTGTTTTCATAGCTAGCTTTGGAGGATCTTATAAGGGATCTCAGTTTCTTACTGAGGCTGACCAGGGAGCTCCTCCACTCATGGGATTTTACTCTCATTTGCAACAGTTTCTTCCTTCTGTTGTAGAGTTTATTTATGGCAGGGGACCACCAGATTGGCTTCCTTTTTTTTGGAGGATAGCATCTTGGTTCTGTTTGGGATAGCATGATCCATGCACTCGTGTCAGTGCTTATAGAGTGCATTTGTGTAGGATTCAGCAGTCGTAACTGTGTTGTCCATCTGCATGGGTGTCATGAAGTTCACCACTTCTGTCTTAAAAAGCATGAAGTTGGCTTTGGAGAAATTTTTTACCATGGTTTCCTTAATGGGGTGTGGGGATGAGATGCAGATATCTAGGGTAATTAGCTTATTGTCAGATCTGACCAATGAGGAGTTGACTTTAGGTGTGGAATGCTGGTCACTCATGTTGGCAATGACTAGGTCTAGGATATTGTCGCCCCTGGTGGGGGTGTGGATAAAGGTGATCCAGGGTATTGGAATTTATGAATTCTAGAAAGCGTTAAGTGAAGGAGTTGGTACATGAGTAGTTTTCCAAGTTAATGGTGGGGTAATTGAAATAGTCCATTATTAGGATGTTTGATTGAACCCTAATATTTTCCAGTATATCATGAAAAGAATAGTGGGAATCCTGGGGCATTTTGGGGGATCTATAGCAAGCTACAATTTGAATTGCAGCTTTGCCCAGAGTTAGCTGCACTTGGATACCCTCGGATGCATTATGCTGAGCAACTAGCCTGGAAGTGTGGATATCCTTAATGAATATGGACACACCTCCGCCTTTGGTGTTCTGTTCCAGGTTAAGTGGCCGAAAAGTGTGGTATGCGTTATAGCCTGGTAATGAAGGGGTGCTCTCTCGAGCCTTGTATCTGGTCTCAGTCACTGCACAGATATCGATGTTATCCATTTTAAGGAGTGCCTCGAGGGAGTGCATTTTGAAATTCAGACTTCTAGCATTGAGTAGCATTACCCTTAGTTTTTGCTTGCCTGTTACTGTTACGGTGGTGAATTTGTCATTTGAACCCTGCCTAAAAAGGTACTATAGGGGCTGCAAGAGCCTTAGCCAGTATCCAGAATCCCAGGGATGACAGGTGCAGGCCATCTCTGGCAAAGCATCATGGTCTGTCGACCATGTCATCCCAGGCAGACAGACATGTATGTAGTGATACTGTCCAAGCCACTCCAAATAAGCCTGGACTGTTCAGTTGCACTTACCATTTGGGTAATACTATTGCACAGTAGAATTGGACACCCTTTGATAATTGCCTTTTTAGTAGCTGATAAATATCAGTGGGTGGTGGCAGTGATTTCTACCTTATAGTCTGTGTAAAAGGGTCTCAGCTGGAGAACCTGTGCCAGCCTTCCCTAGGAGTGTCTGTATGGTTATATTTAACTGTTATCTCAAAGTGTGTGTGTGTGTCAGCTACTTGGGCAGGGGCACGAAGCACTGGTTGGACAGAGAGGGTGCTGGAAGTTTTACCTTTCTCACTAGGCTGAGGTCTGGACCCTATAGCTGTGCCAGTGGGGAGTCTTATTGGGGATCTGGAGAGAAAGGGAGAGACCAGTCCCAGACTGACTGCGATCTCTGTGTGTTCTTAAGGGAAATTGTACTTTACTGTGTGTGTATTTGTTATCCTTCCCATTGTGGATGCCCCTCACTGGTGTTAGTGGTGAGGATTGAGCCTCCTTGATTGCTGGGCCAGTGCATGGGCATTACAGCGCCACAACTCTCCTGGACATGGGCAGTCATTAATAAATACAATCCTCAGTATTGAATACAGTATTTATGGTATTACATTGGGATGAAACGGCTAGGCTTGAAATGACCTCAGGGTCAATAGCCTAGTAACCACCTATGATCATATGATGAGAAATCAAAGGCTCATTGGATATAATATTAATATCAGAACCATTACCATATTTGCTTATACAAAGCCTTTTTATTACTTATTGTGTGACTTGCCAAGATAAGTTTTTATTTTGTTTTAGTACTCTGTATTTGTTTTCTTAGAACACCTTTTATTTTCTCATACCTCATCTTATTACTTAAAGATGGCCCTTTTAAAAATTCTCCACAGGTAATTATTTCTCTTTTTTTCATTTATTTAATTTCTTATTTCATCATAAGCAGTTAGAGTTAACCATTTCACTCTTATCTCTCACTCTTAAATTTATCAATCAATGAAAAAAAAAGAATAAAAAATCTTCCAAAAGATTGCTATATTTTCCCTAATCGCCACTTATCTCATCAATAATTATTTTAAAATCTGCTTGATGAAAAACTTTCCTAATTTTGCATTCATCCATATTGCCTTCCCTTTTAGTATTAGTCATTTCCCATGAAATGTGCATATGATGTGGACCACCATGTTTAGGGTACATTTTTTGCTACAAAGCCTTGTTTTCCTCATTTATCCACACAACATCCAAACTATTATTCCTTCTTGTGGGTTCTCTCACTTTCTTGGTGTGATCCATTTCCAAACTACTCCTTATAAGTCTGTTAAAAGCATGATTATTTGACATCTATCCTTCCCAACCATATTAGGTGCATTCAAGTCTCCTGCTGTAATATCATACTCATCATGAAATTGTTTACATAACTCTTCATTAAATGCCTCTACCTTACAATGAATCTGATTTAAAGATCTGCACAAGATTTATCAATCAATGAAAAAAAAAGAATAAAAAATCTTCCAAACGATTGCTATATTTTCCCTAATCTCCACTTATCTCACACCTTTCCGTTCCTACTCGCTCCCTTATAATTTTATATTTATCACTAAAAATAATAAGAGATGAGTGGTAACCATTACTAACAGAAATTGACACCCCCACCCCCTTCTTATTACCTACCCCTTTCTTCTATATTTATACTTAACTGATTCTTCCCCGTTACAGTTATGGTTTGAATTTCCTTTTGCCTTAAAAATCTTTCCTATCAGAAAACTATGGTTATATTCCTCCACTTCCTAGTTTTTTATACCTAGATTGTTGAAGTGCTTTAGTTTGTTATCACTGCTGTTGGCAAACATCAAACATAATAAATAGTCTCTCTAAATTCCATTCATTGGTACATTTTCCATACAAACCTAAATGTTTAGATAGGTAGCCCCACTCCAACAAATCTGCAAGACAGTAATAATCAATTTTCTCCATTCTAAGAGTAAAGAATTAAAAACCTAAAATTGTTAAATCGCTGTATAATTTATGAAAGTTAATATCTAATAATATCTGTGTTTTAATAGATAAACATTATAAAAATGAAAACCGCTAATTTCCTCCTTTGCCTGCTATGACAAAGACACGTAGACGAGCAAAGCATTTTTATGTCACTGTTTGCCACACTAGCCATTCTCTCCTTGTGGCCTCTCACTAAAGCAAGTCTTTTTTAAAATGCCTCTTTCCCCCTTGAAGTGTTATAACAACCTGCACAACAAAGTTTAGGAGATGAGGAATTTTAATTAAAAAAAAAATTTTCCAACACTTCTTAAAGAGAAAAAAGCACAGCTGTCGTACATCATAATCACACTACATGAAGCTCATTGCCACATTGTTGCCAATTTTAGATCTATTTCAAGGTCTCTTAATGACTTTGATAACTACCTTGATAACTTAAATTCTATACATATTTATTCCAGTATGCTAGTGATGGGTGGCTTTAACTACACACCCATATTCCACATTTTTCTCCAAAAATGACTGTTGACCAGATCCTTGAATCGCTGTCTAGAACCCAAAACAAAAGTTCCCTGGGCTGAGAAAGTGTAACAGCATGTCTTGTAGAAAGTACAGTAATGCTCAACTACCCATAAAGTTTTTCAACATTAGTCTCGCAACAGGTGTTTACTTGGTCTGTGGTGAATTGCTGTCATGATGTTACCCCACTAGGGCATTTATACCAGACACCATGTAGGTTGTCATCCTGCTAGCCTCACAAAAGTCATAGGTAAATTCATTTAATTTGAAGGACTTTCTAAAGAGGGAAGTCAGTGACCTACAAAGCCTTGACCGTAACCAGTCTGGCTTTGTTAAAGGCAGATCCTGGTCCTCATAATCTGGTTAATTTCTTTGAGAATGTAATGGATGAGCATAAGGTCGTTCTAATACTAAAATATATATATATATATATCTATATATATATATATATATATATATATATATATATATATATGGGTCCCCTTCTAAAGACCGAAACGCCGATTCCCCGACGCAGAAATCACCGACGCCAGATAACCGACAGGTATGTATACCGACAGGGTGATTCGCCGACAGTGGAAAGACCGACAAGGGTAAATTGTGATCGCGACCCGGTAAGTGTGCGACAGTGACGGAGGTAGGAGTGGTCAGGTAAGTGAGTTAGGGTTAGGGTGCAGGTAGGTGAAGTGTGCGTTAGTGTCGGAGCTTGGGCTAGGGGTGGGTAAGTGAGTTAGGGTTAGGGTGCAGGTAGGTGAAGTGTGCGTTAGTGTCGGAGCTTGGGCTAGGGGTGGGTAAGTGAGTTAGGGTTAGGGTGCAGGTAGGTGAAGTGTGCGATAGTGTCGGACCTTAGGGTTAGGGTTTGGGTCAGGGCTAGTGTGTATGCTATGTAGTGTAGTGTGTTGTTTACATTCCATGTGTCGGTGTTATGGTGTTCGGTGTTTCGCGTTGTCGGGTTTGTGTGTTGTCGGTGTTCTGGCGTCGGTGATTTCTGTGTCGGGGAATCGGCGTTTCGGTCTTTAGAAGTAGACCCATATATATATATTTATATATATATATATATATATATATGTGTGTGTGTGTGTGTGTGTGTGTGTGTGTGTGTGTGTGTGTGTGTTCCTAGGTTCATAGGTAGATACTAGGCTATCTGCCCTAGGGCATTTATAAGCCTAGCCCGAGTGTATTTGGCTTCCGCCTCCCTATTAGATTAGCCTACTGTGCCTCTGTAAAGTAGGTCACAGAAGATACCCTTTTAAGATTAGTTTACTGTGCCTCTGTCTAGCAGGGTCACAGAAGAGATCCCAGGGGTGAATTTGCGATTTCCCATCCACGCGTCCAGATTTCGCTTGAAGAGGGTCAGCAAGGGGCTATGTCTAACATGAATTGGGATTCTATTCCAGAGTGAGGGGAGCCTCTGGGAAATGAATCTGTCCCCTCCAGTATGTCCTATTTATTTTTCTCTTGAGGTTTAGGTCCCTGGAGAGTGTAGCTCTAAGAGACTTGGATTTTTTGAAGTGGAGGGTGTGTGTGTGTAATAACCAAAATATAGTTTCAGTATAGTTTACGTTGTCCTTTCATACGAGGAAGCTGTACCTTTACAAAGGTCTTTCTGTCCATACCACTTATCTGACCTTGCTAAAATTTTCAGTGCAATTCTCCATGGT
Organism: Protopterus annectens; assembly: GCF_019279795.1. Lineage (NCBI taxonomy): Eukaryota > Metazoa > Chordata > Ceratodontiformes > Protopteridae > Protopterus > Protopterus annectens. The sequence goes on along the minus strand of NC_056729.1, from coordinate 1,646,643,814 downwards.
GGCATTATTGACAAACTCATTAGTCTAAACCTAAACCAACATTTCACCAGTTGGGTTGGAAACTGGCTCTGCGATTGAATGCAAACAGTAAGAGTTAATGGCACCATCTTGTCTGAAAGGCATGTCACTCAAAGCTCTGCCCTGGATACTCTTCTCTTCAGGATCTACTTCTCCTATAAGAAAAAACTGTGTCAGAGGTCTATAACTAATACGTTTGCAGATGACTGTAAACTGAGTGCTCTTACTGACTCTTACTCTGACTGCCAGGTAACACTGAATGGGATACAACAGACACTGAAACAGGAGAAATGAATGGCTAGGAATACTGAAGGCAGATAAACAGAAGTAATGTTACACTTGATCTCAATGGCTTCACAGGAAAAGGGAAGACTGGATTTTCAAACAGGTTATTATAACCTTCAGATAAGACAAGCAAACAGCACTAGCAGTGCCGGTGGGGGAAGGGTGGAAGTAAAGATTCTTAAGGTGTTGCAGACAGGTGACAATACTGTTTGTTAAGAATTCTGTTGTTCCTGAAAACCTGCTGTTTGAGATTAGGTATTATTTATTGCTTGTCAGACATTGCACTCAAACAAGTTGGCCATATGGTAAAGTTTTGTGTCTGTGTAGGTTTGGAAAATTTTACTTGATAGTATACAGCAGTCTGTTTATCTATAAATGCAGCTGCTTTAAAAGACAGTCCTCAGACACACTGTCTCCTCTGTACCTGTAAATAGTATTTTTCCAGGCAAACATCAGACAAGGAATCAGTAATGCATAACACTGCAATGTACATATTTTTTTCAACAGGAATCTATCATAACTGTCACATAAACACTTCTATTAATTAGCATATTATTACAGTGTTCTTCCTATTCTGACATTAGATGAGTATTTACCTCCTAATTATTAACAACACTGTAGTCAGTCTTCACTAGGATAGAAGTATGACAGGAGAGACGGACATTCTTCAGATAGCAAGCAGAGAGCGAATCCAGGAAATGCTTTTTAAAACAAGGTGGATGGCTTCGACCTGATTATTATCTAAATAGTGAAAACAGGAATGTGAAAATATAAAGTTGACTGTGCGTATGCGCCTAAGTGCTTCCATGTGTGCATGTACATTTGGCTGATCTGGTTGCGTAATTTCACTCATTTGAAGCAGGCACACACTCAACTAAACAGATTTTTTCCTCATATTTTTGGTCTATTCCTCATAAAGTTTTTGGATTTCTGGCAAAATCACTGAGGACTGATGTCACTAAATAATAACATCCATTTCAGTTTACACCTTCATATCCATCAGAAAATGCATGCTAACACAAATCCTATTATTCTAACAACTTTTTATAAGTTTGTAAGTGCAATATTTAAAGTCCTTCTCTATGGGCCTTTGTCCCCCTGTTATTTTAGTCTTTGTCAAGTTTTTTTGAGATAAGAGGTTGACAGCACCAGGATTAAAGTAGCATTTAGTCACTGTAGATCAGCTGACATTGTATTAGTGAATGTGACAAAAAATAAAAATAAAATAAATAAATAAAAAAATACCTGCCCAAATTACCAGACCCATCAGTTTTTATTCCTTGTATCTTTATGTTCTAATTATGTTCTTAAGTAGTGTCTTGATCTCGAAAGTTCAAATTGTAAAGATAGGGTCATTAAAAATAATTATATAAATAGGTTATGTTAGCAATTTCTGTACAGTTTTCTGCATATATGATGTGGCAACATTTTAGGCCGGATGCCCTTCCTGACGCAACCCTCCCCATTTATCCAGGCTTGGGACCGGCGCAAAGAAATGCACTGGCTTGTGCATCCCCAGTGGCTGGGTTCCTCTCTAGAAGGGAGGTGATGATTAGTGATCAGCAGTATGGTTTCATGCCAGGAAAGAGTACTACAGATGCAATGTTTGCTCTGAGAGTGTTGATGGAGAAGTACAGAGAAGGTCAGAAGGAGTTGCATTGTGTCTTTGTGGATTTAGAGAAAGCATATGACAGGGTGCCTAGAGAGGAGGAGTTGTGGTATTGTATGAGGAAGTCGGGAGTGTCAGAGGTATGTAAGAGTGGTACAGGATATGTACGAGGGTAGTGTGACAGCGGTGAGGTCTGCGGTGGGAGTGAAGGATGCGTTTAAGGTGGAGGTGGGATTACATCAAGGATCAGCTCTGAGCCCTTTCTTATTTGCAATGGTGATGGACAGGTTGACAGATGAGATCAGACAGGAGTCCACGTGGACTATGATGTTTGCAGATGACATTGTGATCTGTAGTGAGAGTAGGGAACAGGTGGAGGAGACCCTGGAGAGATGGAAATATGCTCTAGAGAGAAGAGGAATGAATGTCCGCAGGACTAAGACAGAATATATGTGTGTGAATGAGAGTGAGGATAGAGGAATGGTGAGGATGCAGGGAGTAGAGGTGGCGAAGGTGAATGAGTTTAAGTACTTGGGATCAACAGTTCAGAGTAATGGTGAGTGTGGAAGAGAGGTGAAGAAGAGACTACTGGCAGGATGGAGTGGGTGGAGAAGATAGTCAGTAGTGATTTGTGACAGACGAATAAAAGTAAGAGTGAAAGGGAAGGTCTACAAGAGGGTAGTGAGACCAGCTATGTTATACGGGTTGGAGACAGTGGCATTGACAAAAAGGCAGGGGTCAGAGCTTGACGTGGCAGAGTTGAAGATGTTAAGATTTGCACTGGGTGTGACGAGGATGGACAGAATTAGGAATAAGTATATTAGAGGGTCAGCCCAGGTTGGAAGGTTTGGATACAAAGCCAGAGAGGCAAGTTTACGTTGGTTTGGACATGTGCTAAGGAGGGATGCAGAGTATATTGGGAAAAAGATGCTAAGGATGAAGCTGCCAGGTAACAGGAAAAGAGGAAGGCCTAAGATAAGGTTTATGGATGTTTTGAGAGAGGACATGCAGGCGGTTGGTGTGACAGAGCAAGATGCAGAGGACAGGAAGAAATGGGAACAGTTGATCTGCTGTGGCGACCCCTAACCGGAGCAGCCGAAAGAAGAAGAAGAAGAAGGTTGTGTTAGCAATAGGTAAGCAATGTAGAGCTTTATTTATTTTGTCTTTGCTTAGTGGATAATAACCTTAGAAGGGAATATCTGTTTTTATGTTAGTTTATTCATTAGGTGGTATGCATGATTGTAGACTGGATCGCAAAAGCTTGTTTCGGCCATCCAATTTAGTTAGTTAAATGAACAGACTCCTCATTTCAGAGACATAGTAAAGCAGCACAGGGAAACACCTCATTAGGGTCTTATCACCTTATCTCTGAATTGAAGAGTGTACTGTCAGATCTGACCAAGCTTGTTTTCTCCCTTCCAACTCATGCATTGTGGTAGCATAGACACTACCCGTACACATACACATGTATGGACATGCGTGTGTATATACACACACACACACACACACACACACACACACACACACGCATATTTAAACATTCACAATACAACTGTCAAGTGTCCATTATTTCACAGACTATCTAGATTTTTGACTCATATTTTTGATTTGTTCCTCATAAAATATGTAGTTTTCTGGCACATTGCTGAGGATTGAAGTCACTAAATAATAAATGGGTTGGGAGGGTGGCCCAATGGTTAAGGTGTTTGCCTTACAAACACAAGGTGCAGGGTTTGAGTTTCACAAGGGATAATTGGCTAGGCTGGAAATGGCTCGTAAGGGCAGTTAGCTTAGTACTAATCTATGAACCTGTGAACATATATTTGCGTTTTAGACTTCATTTTCTTCATAAAACGCATACTAACAAAAAACCCGTTATTCCAGCAACTTTCAAAGTTTATAAGAGTAATATTTAAAATCTGTCCCTATGTTTTGTCCTTTATCCCTCAATTATTTTAGGCTTTGTCAGAATTTATTGCATTAGGAGGTTGCGAGATGTGCAAACCACTCAACAACATGCCTACATGCTCACTGCAACACACACACACACACACATACACACACACACACATACCCACCCACCTCTCATTCAGCTACATTTCTGCTCCTACAACACCCGCACACAAACATACTCATTCAGCTTACATTTGTGCCCCTACAATACGCACAGATTATTTATGCATACACCCATCACACACACGGTTACACATCAAAACATCCAAAACTCATAATATCTAAATTCAAAACATCAAGACCACAACATCTGAAACCCAAAACATTGAATTTCATAACATTGAAACTTTGCATCACATCGAACTACAGATCACATAAAAATATCCCCTCCACCTATAACAACACGAAACTAACAAACACAATTTTTACTATGTTTCTGCAGGGGGCAACCCCCCCTGCACCCCCCATGTGGGGCCTCTGCCTTCACACCTCCCATAAATTAAATATACCAACTCCGAGATCGCACTACAGTGGGAAAAGGTTAATTTCCCAACCCCAATGTATAGCGATCACCATAAAGAATGAACACACAATGTCTATATCAACAGCAAATAATGATGCCACTGCGGATATCTCAACTACACAAACTGTATATACATTAAATAAATAAAATATAGTACACGAGGTGGCTAAAAGCAAAGTTAATTTAATGAATGGTTAACGCTTTCACATCAGACCCTGGTGAAGCATCACAAATCGATGTGAAAGCGTTAACCATTCATTAAATTAACTTTGCTTTTAGGCACCTCGTGTACCATATTTTATAATGTCTATCACCTAACTGTATAGCCTAGAAACCGCATACAGAGTGGAAAATAAACACTATATAAGTAGTATAAATTCCTACAATATATATAAATAAAAACTACGTCGTCTCATACTTAAACCACAAGAATAACAAATTAAACTATAACATTTACATGTTTCATGATACACTATTCCATATTATACATTTTCAATGTTATGGGTTTTAGATGTTTTGGGTATTAGATGTTGTGGTCTCAATGTTTTGAATTTAGATGTTATAAGTTTTAGAGGTTTTGAAGTGTAACCCACACACACACACACACACATATATATACTCTCATTCAAGTACATTTTTGTCCCTGCAACACACACACACACAAAAACACATTTTCTCATTCAGGTACATTTGTGCCCCTATATCACACACACACCAACAACTCCCCCCCCCCCCAAACACACACACACTCCCTCTCATTCATTCAGGTACATTTGTGCCCCTATATCACACACACACACACACACACACACACACACACACACACACACACACACACACACACACACACACATACATTCTCTCATTCAGGTACATTTCCACCCCTACAAGAAAGACACAAACACACAAACTCTCATTCACATTTGTGCCCGCACACCACAATCACACACACACACACACACACACACACACACACACACACACACAAAGTCTCTCTCATTCACGGACATTTATTTATCTTACATTTGTTAACCGGGAAGCGTCTGACTGGATACAGGTCCATTTTCAGCAGAGGCCCAGGGAGAAAAGCTCCAAATGTACAAAAACAAGTGTAAATACAGTGAAATTATTACAGTGAGTTATCACAAAACTGAGATTTGTTTAACGATATGTACACGCAAGTACATGTTTTTCTCACATATGCACAGCAAAGGTTGGAAGCAAGTAGCTGAGAAAGGAATAGTGAAAGATTTCATCTGAAAAGGAAAACACATATATATATTAAGGTGGTTATCATACATGGTGTAGTGTTAACTTTCAATCTTTCCAGTAGGTGGGTGATGCACAGAATTTTAAACAGTTAAGAGTTTTATTCTTGTAATGAGGTTCTCATTTATGAATTACATCTGTATTACATGTATTTATGATATATATTTAAGATATAATATGCATTACATGTATTTATGAAATACATCTCTGTGTCCCTACAGCACACATACCCACACTCTTATAAAGGTAAATTTGTGTCCCTACAACACACATTCTCTTTAAAGTACCTTTTTGCTTCTACAATGCACATACATACACACACACACACAATCATACACAGACACACATGCACACACACAGTCTCGTTCATGTACATCTGTAGCCCACACACACACACACACACACACACACACACACACACAGTCTCATTCAGGTACATTTGTACCCCTTCATCAAACACACACACACACACATACACAGTCCCTCTGTCATTCTGGTACATTTGTGCCTGTTCAACACACACAAACACACACACACACACACACACACACACACACACACACACACACACAGAGTCTTGTTCATGTACATTTGTGCCCCTATAACACACACACACTTGCAAATTATCATTTAGGTGCATTTGTGCCCCTACAACACAGGTATACACACACACACACACACACACACACACACACACACACACACACACACACGCACACACACACACACACACGCACACACACACACACAAACGCACACACAGTCTCTCTCATTTAGGTACATATGTGTGCCTAGAACACACAGACGCTCACTCACTCACTCATTCAGTTATTTTTGTGGCTCATGTGTGCATGGGTTTTAGGGCCTCAAAAGTACCTGAATGAGTGGATGCCTCTGTGTGTGTGTCATTCTAAGGAGATCCAGTATCTGTCTGCTTGGGATGACATAATTGACAGACCTCAATACTTTGCCAGAGATGGCCTGCATCTGTCACCCCTGGGTTTCCGGGTACTGGCTAAGGCTCTTGCCACCCCTATATTGCCTTTTTTAGGTGGTGTTCCAAAGACCAACTTACCACTGTAACAGCTATAAATAAATGCAATCTGAGGGTCATGCTGCTCAGCACTAGAGTCTAAATCTCTAGATGTAATCACTCGAAGCACTCCACCAAATGGAGAACATCGACATTTGTGCTGTAACACAGACCTGGTTTAAAGCAGCAGAAAGCACCCCTGTGCTACCAGGCTATAACTCATTCCACACCTTTCAACCCCAGAACAAGGACTGAAGCTCCAAAGGTGGTGGTGTCTCCATATTCATAAAGGATATGCACACCTCTAAACTAGTAGCCCAGCACAACACATCTGAGATACTCCAGGTACAACTAACATTGGGTAAGATGGCGATTCAGGTTGTAGCCTGCTATAGGTCACCAACTGTGTCCCATGCCTCTCACTCCACATTCCTAAGCACCCTGGAAACTATTAAGATCCATCCCAACACTCTCATACTAGGTGACTTCACTGCTTCCTGGAATTCAGCAGTTCCAATGCACTGGACCAGCTCACTCTTACCCCCACTAGAGGAAGCAACATCCTTGACCTGGTTATTACTAACATGGGCAACCATTGCACTACACCAATAATCAATTCCTCCATGGTTAGATCCGACCACAAACTAATCACCATGGAAATCCACATCTCGCCCACACCCACTGCAAAGGTATCCACCATGAAAAACTTCTCCAAAGCTGACTTTGGACTCCTAAAAACAGAGATGGCAAACTTCACGGCACCCATGCCAATGGCAAATAGATGCATGACTGCTAAATCATACACCAATGCACTGTACAATCACGTACATAAATGCATGGAACTAGCCATACCCAACAGAACCAAGATGCCCTCCTCCAAGAAAAGCAAGTCAGTCTGGTGGCCCCCTGCCATTAATAAACTCTACAACAAAAGGAAGAAACTGTTGCAGAAAAAGGTGAAGTCCCAAGACTGAAAAAATTCCCTTATTAGCCTCAACAAAAAGTTGAGATCCCTCATCAAAACCTCCAAAGCCAGCTATGAAGGCAGAATTTTGCAGACACTAAAAACAGCCACAAAGCCTTCTATAGATATATCAAGAATCTCCATGGCAATACCCAGATTTGCTCTGAGTTACTGCACAATGGTATACTGAGCCAACAGATATTGCCAACATACTGGCTGACAGATTCAGTGCCAGCTTTATCCCCCCCCCCCCCAAAGGACCAATTTCAATACCAGAAGAAGGCCAGGCACCCAACATTACTGCAGCACAGGTTAAAGCTGCATTGTCTAAGGCCAAGAATACATCTTCCATGGGACCAGACAATATCCCTGGCTGTGTTCTAAATGAATTACAAAGTGAACTGGTAAAACATCTGTGTGCTCTGTTCACTTTCAGCCTCACCTCAGACTTTGTCCCTACCAAAGGGTGCACTGCTACAGTCATCCCTCTCCATAAAAGAGGAGTGACTACAGACCCTGGAAATTATTGCCCGATTAGCATGACGAGTATGATATGTAAGACTATGGAGCGCATCATCATGGACCTAATTAACAAGGATATAGGGAATCTCCAAGCTCTAGATCCCACGCAATTTGGTTTTGTGAAAGGTAGATCATGCCAGCTCAACCTGATTGACTTTTTTGAGTCAGTCACCAGAGCGGCGGATGAAAGTAAGGTAGTTCATACAGCCTACCTCGATCTAGCCAAGGCCTTTGATACCATTCCTCACTCAGGAATTATTGATAAACTCAGCAAACTAGGCATCAAATCCTGTATCATTAGGTGGTTTACAAATTGGCTCACAGATAGAACCCACAGTGTGGAAGTAGCGGACTCCATGTCAGACTGCCAACCAGTCACGAGTGGAGTCCCACAGGTATCGGTCCTGGGTCCTCTACTGTTTGGCATCTACTTCTCAGAAGTCCTGGCCAACACGGAGGGACTCTGGCCAACCAAATTCGCAGACGACTGCAAGTTGGGAGCCATTAGCTCCCCAAGAGATGCAGTCATCCTACAAAAAGGCCTCACTGAGACCAATGACTGGTGTTGAAACCATGGCCTTAACCTTAATGCCAAAAAAATGCATCATCATCCCCTGTGGGA